>NC_051160.1:3920401-4222450 GCF_013339745.2 Dermacentor silvarum
TGCTTTGCATCCTTTTTCCTTTTCATATTGTTTACTATAATGAATGCCCGCAGGAAGCAGGCTAAATTAACTTTTCCCACAGGCTTTAAATGTGGCCCACTACACGAATGCCTACTCACCTGCTCTAGACTGGACGGGTGGCTGTACGAGGACACACCAAACACCTCGTCAATCTTACGGCGGGCCTCCTCCACATCGGGGTCTACACGGTCCGTCTCAACCGTGTATGTGCCAGTCTCGCTCCGATCATCAGCAGGAGACAAAACCTGCTCCGGGCCGGAGCTTGGCTCAACACGCGACGCCGACGACGAGACACCCCCAACCGGACCCGGCAACGGTACTCGCGCAGGCCCATCATTAAGCATTCTCTGGATGAGGTAAGAGGCCGAGTCGCTCAGACGCTGGTCATCCTGCCGCCTCGCCTGGCGGCTGGGTTCGACGTCTGAGCTCCACCCTCCACCGCTACTCCTGCCACGCCCTTCTGTGCCGCTCCAGCGCCGCTTCGCCGCGTCGGCCGCATTATTGGGACTAGTGGGCGTCCTCCGACCGCTCCCGCCTGTGGCTACCAATGGCTCGCTGGGCTTTGACACTGGGGAGGCCCGGCTCTTGGACGGCGTTCGCTCAGACTCTGGTTTCGGAGGTGCAAACTTGCGTATGCTGTCCTTGAGGGCCAGCGGTTTGCCGCCGGTCGTGTCGTTGTCAAAATGAATCGTGAAGGCCATAGAGTTCGAGCCAGACGCCTGCGTCTGGGAGGCGGGAGTGTCGGGACAGGGTGACTGTTCATCCTTTGAGGGTGTGGATTTGGCTCCACAGCCTCCAGGCGATGAATCATCTTCAGAAGAAAAAAAAAGAGGATTACTTGCCTCTTGAGAGAGGATCACGTTGATAAACTGCTTACGTTATACAGGTACAAACAGGAAGTTAATTGAAAGATATGGTAACAGTGATTTTCCGTGTATGTTAAAAGTAATCCAGAAAATTGGTTGAAATTACCCAACATTCTTGTGCCTCTTTGTTGCTTCAGTTTTCAGCATAATTAAAAACAATAAGGTTAAACGAGTTGAGTCCAGAGGCAGAAGTCAAATATCAACTAACATTTTAAAGCAAGTCGCAATGCAGACGTACTCCTGGGATGTGCAACTACAGAACTAGTTAAAAATGGAATTTGTCATAACAAATACCGCAATTTAACCACTTAAGAATATGTGTCCACTAAATGAATGAAATATCGAGAAGCAAAAAAAAAATGGAGTGCTATTGCATAAAATCAACTCGAAGGACACACCAAGCAAGTTCAGCTAGTATCTCTTGCACAAAGTTCTGCTGATATAAACGTGCTGATCAATTGCCACTTGAGGTGCATGTTGACAAATTTGCGCTAGCAATTTACAGATACTGCATATCTGGATGAAGCCTCTGAACTTGCGGTGGAACGGTATTGTGACAGCATCTAGCACACACTTGGCAAATGACAGCTGTTCGCTGAGACTCAGGTACAGACTTAAAAGTCTTTTTCCACCATGTCTTTCACGTGATTAGACATGACATACATAAGTCTTCAGACAAAGATGACATGACCTAATGCAGACACTAAGAATAACTTGATATCACAAGTAACATTTATCACAGAAGAGGCTTGAGAACTAGTATTGAGAACTTGCCCAACAAGTTCTTTTTAACTAGCACAACACTAAGCATAACCTTGTCACAAGTAAAAGATATGAAAGAGCTTGATAAGACCTCGCTCCCTGCACGGTGCATGCTGAGAAGCAAATGGCAAATGCTGTCACCGCAAAAAGCCAGAAAGCCTTTCTCAATATACGCATGGAAGAAAACAGGCATTTTCCAAACATGTTTTTCCAGTTAGCACTGGCACTTAAAAATTAATATCCCCGAAATTTAGAACAGTTTTCTTTCAGAACTTTATGACGAGTTTCACAGATACTGGCCAAATACTGGCTAACTTACCACCCTTTTCTTCAGATCTCTCCTTTGGTGGTGGTGGTGCACGTGGCTTGCCGAGTGAATGCAATGGTTTCCAGGACAAGGTGGTGGGCTTCGTAGGAGGCGGTCTACCAGGGAGAACCTCCCTCACTGTGCTCAGAGAATCCTCGGTTCTGCTCAAGTCCTCCAGAGAGTCCGCATCCTACAACCACACACAAACAGCGATGAAATTTTGCTTCGCACTCGGAGGCATTCATATGCACAAACAAGTGCTACCTTTCCACAATCCAGAACAATATACTGCCACCATTTTCTACCGATCAATGTCATTTGCCATTCTTTAGACGCTTCGTCATTGGTGCTGATACGGTAGCACCGCCAATATTACTGACAGGCCACTTCGAATGGTTAGAAAAAAAAGGGGGATGAAATGAAATGTTAAGTAATCCGAGTCCAGGCCATATGCCAGGCATGCTACTTTAGGCAAATATCTCCAGTAGCTATTAACAAACATCTCTAGGTCACTGAAGACTTACTGAGGGGCATGAAATGCCACGACATTGAAAAACAGCACTGACATCCCTGCTGGTCCCTGCTCAGGTTTTTCAAAAATATTTAGAAGATTTTCCGCTAACTGTATCATGTTATACTGTCACAAACTCTCTCGTTGGTCCTTCCAGACTGACCAAAATCTACCTTTGATATAAAGTCATTTTTCTAAATTCAATATCACTGGAAAGTCCTCTTAAAGTTATGATGCAACATTTTTGTTTTTTAATTAGGAAAACGTGGTTTCTGGTGAGCATAAAACAAGTGGTCCCATAAAAGCAGATGTTTGTTATTTTCTGTAGCTACCTATGCTCCCTACCATCATTTGCGTCAAATGCAGACACAAACTAGTACCGAGTGACAGAGCCAGATTACTTCTGACATATTAGTAAATTAGCCACTGTTATCGTGACAAGAGGCTCAGTAAGCCAGAAAAGACAAGAACGACAAACTGGTGGCACTACCACCTAGAATTTCTCGCACCATCTTGGTGCGATGTCGCGGATTTCGACACCATCTGCTTGGGCCTAGCTAATTTTTTTTTTTTTAACGGTAAAGATGCACTACACTGTATTCCAAGAGAGCAAAAGACTAAATGTAGAAAGCTGGAAGTGTTATTAGAGCCACCTTTCATTCTGGCTACATGCGTGACCAGAAAGCAGTGCACGCTTTTAACCCTATCAAGCACCAAATATTTCTGTTCATTAACATCTAACTTTTAGTACATTTCTCGCATCAGAATCGTAAAAAGCGTACAGCTGCAGAATACATTAAAAATTTAAAGTCCTTTAGTGAATTCTGTCAAGTTTACAGAATGTGGACTCTATGCAAAAACTCGCTGCTGGAACATCAGATACGAGAATATCAACTATTTCGTGCCTAGTGGGTTTGAAACACACCTATCGAGCCACTTGAAAATTATGCCCGGTGCAACATGAAAAACAATGAAAGAAATGAACCCGCTACATACAACGACATACTCGCATCGAGCAAGAACATACAGCCCATCTACCTTTTCACTTGTTTTACTAAAACATTTTGCACACATTATTCAAACTTGCAGCGCAATTTTATTCAGAAGCGTTTCAAGATGTATCCGACACATTTTAAATATGATTACATTCATAAATGCTTTTGCTGTTGGTGCACTAATCTTTTCATACACAATGGCGTGCACAGTGCCTTAAAGGGTTAAGTACTGGAAGCAAAACAACGTAAAATCACTATGTCATTCAGTCTAACATGAACTCCATGAATGACAGCCATAATGGACAAAGAAGTCATTACCTGGCAGGCACTGCAAGTAAGCTGCTTGAAAATGAAATGCATGGAATGATAAATTCTTATGACTGCACTAGCTCTACAGCTTTCACACTGCATCACCTGTATTTATTATTTTTTTTACGCTAAGTACAGTAAGACGCAACAGGGACGAACCGGACACTGAATATAAAGCAGACACGAAGTGACACGCGGGACACCGCTTCATATTCAGTGTCCGGTTCGTCCCTGTTACGTCCTACTGTACTTAGCGCAAAAAAAAAAAAAAATGCACACAAACTAGCCCAATTCATAGCGCTTTACCTGTATTTGCCATAAAAAAAAATCGTATGTCATGTTCATGGCAGAAATTAATGACGGTGGCAATTTAACATGAACTGCATACGCTACTATAACTACATCATCATCATCAGCCTATATTTATGTCCACTGCAGGATGAAGGCCTCTCCCTGTGATCTCCAATTACCCCTGTCTTGTGTTAGCTGATTCCAACTTGCACCTGCAAATTTCCTAACTTCATCACCCCACCTAGTTTTCTGCCGCCCTTGACTGCGCTGCCCTTCTCTTGGTATCCATTCTGTAACTCTAATGGTCCACCGGTTATCCATTCAATGCATTACATGGCCTGCCCAGCTCCATTTTTTCCGCTTAATGTCAACTAGAATATCGGCTATCCCCGTTTGTTCTCTGATACACACCGCTCTCTTCCCATCTCTTAACGTTAGGCCTAACATTTTTTGTTCGCATCGCGCTCTGTGTGGTCCTTAACTTGTTCTCGAGCTTCTTTGTTAATCTCCAAGTTTCTGCACCATATGTTAGCACCGGTAGAATGCAATGATTGTACACTTTTCCTTGCAACGACAGTGGTAAGCTACATATGCTACTATAATACATACAGTTAAACCTTGTTCGTATGTTTTGAACCAAAAAAAAAATTCAAGAAAAAATGGACTAACCGGGAAAACGTACAATCCGAAGTCACTAAAAAATTTAGCAAACTCAACTGCAGTTGACACCTACATTATGCAAAGTGTCATGAATCGTTGCAGAACGAGACGCCAACACGCGCCACTCTGATGGGGCCCGAGCGGCCCGAGACTCTCACTGCTTTTTGCGGCTTTGGCAAGCTTACGTTCACGCTCCTCGAATTTGGCCTGGGTCAACAGCTTCTTCGAGCGGAGAATTTTGGCGGGAAGTTTTGACGTGCCAACTCAGCGAGAATCATTGCAGCACAAGACGCTGACACATGTTGAGCTCGTGGGCTTCGAGCGACCCGAGAAACTCATTGTCTCTTTAAGAGTGATGGGAAACCCAAATGAAATCGAGCCGGTGGGCAACTGAATAGGATGCCGCCAGAGCGAAACATGACGCTCACTTCACGCTGCCAGCAGCAAGGAATGACGGTGTGTTTTGGTTATCATTAAAGGCGTGCAGTATACTTCCAATGGCATTACGCGACACACGCTGTCAAACAGATAGGTGAGGATGCTTATCACAATGTGTTGTGACATGCAATCACCCGCGAGGAGATTTTTCTATCATAAGAGTTTCATACAATAATTACTAGAGGGAATTATGGTGCTGGTGTCTATAAGGTCCCTGTATGTTCGCTCACTAATGGCGGCCGATAGGGAGGGGCAAGGAGGAAACGGCGCGGAGAGGAGGAGTTTGCGCTACCTTTGAAAAATACAGGGACCTTAGGTGTCTATGGGAGCTGAAAGTGGGGCGGTTCAGCCAGCATCGGAATGACAGGTGGTACATGAATTTGCCTATACTTCGGCCTTCTTGCTTCAAACAGCTTTTGCGACTCTGTAAGCTCATCATTTTCAACAAAGTACTGCGTAATAAATTATTCAACGTGCAGGCCAGCACGTTGAGACTCTCTGCGCGTTTTGGCCACCTCGACAGACTGAACCACTGCAATTAGTAGCGAATGTGCGTGTTCGCCGAGTCTTCTGCACTTAGAAAAGTGTAGATTTTCTGGGAGCGTATTAACCGGTAAAAACGAAATGTAACTGTACTGGGTCAATTCTTGCATTCTTGATCGCGAGCAATGGTGCCAAAATATCGTACAAAAAGAACATCGTATGAACTAGGTTCTACTGTACATGTTACCATATGGGAGACGTGGATAGAAACGATTTTGCCACTAATTATTGAGGTGAATTTTTAAAGACCACACTACTATAAGACCATGATGTATACATGGCAGGAAATCCTACAGCAGAGGGAAAAAGCCTCCAAGTAGGCAAACAATCACACTTTTGACTCCGACTCGAGGAATGTAATACACCACAGACACCTTGGAACACTTTGCAGGGATAGATTTAAGATTCCATGCTGTCTCATACGCAAAATGTCTTGAAACTTTGATAAGTAGGTGTTTTGCTGTAACATGTGCACAATTCATAGCTAATTTAGGCAATGAAACAGGACAATGACAAAGAGGAGAAAAATGACAGGGCAGGCTTTTTACTCAAAAGTTAATTTCTCGTTGAAAACTGAAAGCTTAATTCTGGAGTTCTATATGCCAAAACAACGATCTGATTATGAGGAATGCCATAGTGGTGTGCTATGGATAAATTTTGCCCAACTGGGATTCTTCAACGCACACCTAGATTTAAGTACACGAGCGTTCTTGTATTTTGCCCCCAAAGAAATGCAGCAACCACAGTTGGGCTCGAACCCACAACCTCGATAGCCACTGGCCCACCATGGCGGTTGACCAAATGCTTATGCACAATAAAAACTGGCAAACGCAATATAATCAAACCCAAGTGACAAGGATCTAAGGAGGAACATGTGGCACAGTGAGAACAGCATCTAGGCATATCAGACAAGTGAGGGAACATCGTACCCAACTAACACGCACAGGAAACATCTAAAGGATTAAGGTTCTTTCAATGGAAGAGCTACTGATGTCTTGCTCAAACATTTGTCATCAAAACTTCTAATGTGAAAGGCTCCTGCTATCACTTGAAATTATGGGGTTTTACGTGCCAAAACTACAATCTGATTATGACGCACATCGGAGTGGGGGACTCCGGAATAATTTGGACCACCTGGGGTTCTTCAACGTGCACCTAAATCTAAGTACACTGGTGTTTTCGCATTTCGCCCCGATCGAAATTTGGCCGCCTTGGCCGGGATTTGATCCTGCGACCTCGTGCTTGGCAGCCCAACGCTTCTGCTATCACTTCTCTTGCTTGATGGTCAATAGTTGGCAACAGAACAGCTTTGTCAGTATGGTGGTGCATCATATTACTAATAGAAAGAAAATTCAGTCATGAGTGTCCTGTCGATTTTCTCCTTTGTCCTCATCCTGTAGTGCTGCCTAAATCAGCTATGAATCCACACCAAGGTATGTCCTTTTGATTTGTACAATTTTAGCTCAAATCCACACACTGCACCTGCATCACAGGGGATGACAGAGATGCCTCTTTCTCAGCACTGGATGGAGAACTTGAAGATGCTTTCTGCGGGCTGGTGGGATCAGACCCCGAGGGGGAGGGGGTTGCAGCCGCAGCAGGCGTCTGTGGGGACATTGGCGGAGACGCCACCACGCTGCGAGGGCTTGAGGTTGGGGGCGAGGGTTCCTTGGGAGTTGAGGTCAGGGGCGGAGAAGTCCTTTGAGCCAATCCCGGTGAAGAGAGAGGCTTTGCTTCCGATGCTGGGGAACCCGAAGGGGAAGAAAGCTTCATCCGATGCGGTATCACATCTTCCGTAGGTTGCGAGGAACGCGTGGGACTGCCGAGCTGAGACGGTGCATCCCGACTTGGACTTTCGCACAAGAATGTTGTATTTTGAGCCATGTTACCAGAGCGCTGCATCTTGTCGGAGCTGTCAGAAGCTGGACTGTCACGCGAGAATGTTCTGTTGGCACTGGAATCCTGCATTTGGCAGATATCTGGAGGTCAGCAATAAAAAACTGCTACTTAAATTTGTTTAGATATTTATGGTGCGAGACAACTGATACAAAGGAACACACAGAGCTAGAGAGTGTTTGCCTGTCCATGTGCTTAACCATTTAGGAATATACAATAGCGGAAGCATAGGTGTAAGCAGCACCACTGACACTAGCGACATCTCTTGATGCTTAGTTCCAACAGAAAGAAAAAGGGGAACAGAGGGGCTCGATTTTGTTAATCATAACCACATAAAGCCAACAGACAATGAAGCCAAGGAAAGCATCGGGGAAATTAAGTGTGGTTAAAATTGGAATGTAGAAAATAATGAAGAAAAGGGAAATGAAAGTGGACGAAAAGATAACTTGTCACCGCTGGGAGCCGAACCCGCAAACTCTTCATTAAGCGTACGCTGCACTACCAATTGTGCTATGGCGACGGCCATCAATTCGTCCACTAACTTGGGTATTTATCTTTACTAGATCTAGCCCTAGGTGTGTTAGCCAGCGCCACTCAGAACCATGGCGGGCGGATGTGGAACATCCTTTTTTTTTAGCCCGACGGTGTCACGTAACACGTGATCTTGGGAGAGCAGGCACGTGGCTAATAAACCCTCGCATGCTACCTAATGACATCAAGGCTGCCAGATTCGAGACCCTCGCAATGAAGTTCTAACAGGGCACACAAAACTACCGCTGCAATGACACATATGTTCTACTTCACTGCTACAATAAAGGTGATATCAGACACGCTATATTCATAAACATACATGGTGCACCAAAAGTTCCATAGGCAGACATCTTCAGCACAAGAACTATACAACAAATAGCAGTGAGCAAGTTCTTACAGTACAAATTTGCAGGAATACTAGCTGTTTGAGCCCACATTGTTCCATACTAAAAAAAAAAAATTATGGGGTTTTACGTGCCAAAACCACGATATGATTATGGGGCACGCTGTAGTGGGGGACTCCAGAAATTTGGACCACCTCGGGTTCTTTAACGTGCACCTAAATCTAAGTACACGGGTGTTTTCGCATTTCGCCTCCATCGAAATGCAGCCGCCGTGGCCGGGATTCGATCCCGCGACCTCGTGCTCAGCAGCCCAACACCATAGCCACTGAGCAACCACGGCGGGGTACATTCTTCCATAGTGACGCAGAGTGTGTAACAAGTTTCTTTTATATATGAGAACACTCATGCAATACAAGAACACTGGTAACACACTGCATCAGAAGATGTCACCAAGAACACCGACTCCTCTCATCTTCAGTATCCCATAAAAGGTAATAATTAGTGATAACTGGTTAACTCCCTAATATCTGCGAAATCAGACATTAGGGTTTATGGCAGGTGCGAGCAAGTGGATGGCAGTGGTTCTGCAGATGCATGAAAAAGCAATACCTATACAAGGTCTCACTAGAAATCTTGGTCACGAGGGAAGAGCACAGACCAAATCAAGCTACAGGCAAATGTGTAAAGCACGTTAAGTGTTACAGGACAAGATGAACCCTCAATCATCTTCAGCGAGACAATAACTGCGAGGTCCACAGCCACTCTCAAGGAATAGAAGCCATTGCTGCCTCACTTGATTCACCGTGAAGCCAAAACCCACTTCACCGATGTGATGCGTTTAAAATTGGACACAGGTCCAGAGTGAATAAAAGGAACAGCGCTTTTTTTTAATAATTTTTTTAAATACCCTAGAGGCTCATACGAGCATTACATAGGGGGGTGTTACAATAAATCAATGATAAATATAGTGCACATTCAAACAGATAATGCAGGTTAGAATAAAACAAGAACTAGCGCTTGTATAGATTCCTGGACCGATGCTTGAACCATATTTATATTGTTTAAAAAAGGCATGGATGACCAGTGCATGACAAATTAAATACAGTACATGAAAAAGGAAAGAGCACAGAATGAAAAAGATACTATGTACCATTTCCCTAAGTGTGCCAGAAAAGTATGTATACTTTTCTCTGAAGTTTGGTTATCAATCATTTTAAGTATGCACTGTTAAAAGAATGGATATACAACCTACGAATTTCATCGCAAGTTAATGTCAAGTAGCTACTGATCTGAGATCAGCCAGTTTCTTAGCAAATGCTGCAAGTGAGTAGGTTTTGCAATGAAAAAGTGATGATCGAGTGATGATGATGCATAATTGTCAACTCCCACAGACTGCAGATTCAGTTTTAATTGTAACATGTAGAACAGAATACAATAAAAATGGGCCACAACTTGCCTCTCTTATGACCAGATCTCCATCGCCGAATCCAGGCACGGTCCTTTTGGGCGACGCAGAATCCAAAGGCACTGCACGATCAGTAGTCTTGTGGACACAAAACACCTCATGCCGTGATGAACCACAGCAGTCAAGGTCATGTTGCTAAAAGTGCAACTAGAAACCTCAGCAATCCTTTTACATAATGGCATTCACAAGACTTGATATTGTCACCAGTAGACAGCTTCTCAAATGCCAGGATTACATCGCTGTATCAATACATGATAACTGAATCATTACACATACATACATTTTTACGTAATGTAAATCCAAAAGTGGGTAACGATTAGGTGAAAGACTGCTATAACAAGTGGTATATCAAGACATTGTGTTTCATATATTTGAAAGTATGTAAAAATTCAAATTATGGAACTGAATGTTGCAAAACAAAGCGTTAGCTAGGAAAGATGCTGCTAGTGGCAGGCTCTGTATTAATTTCAACCACATGGAGTTCTTGTAATGTGCACGGAAATCTAAGAACACAAGCATTTTTGCATTACACCCACATCGGAATGCAGTTACTGCAAACACGGAATCGAACCTGCAAGCTCACGCTTAGCAATACAGCACTGTAGCCACAAGCCACGGCAGCAGGTCACAGACTGATGCTCAGTGTTCGATCTCACTTTTGCTCAAGTTGCAAGTGCTGAAATATTGAAGTGGATGTTCATACAGTTGGTTCATAGGTGTTTCAGAGGGCAATTTTCATGCATTTGGGAAAACAAATATGGCTTGAGGGACTTGGCACATGTGCCGACACCCAAGTAGATTCTCCACAACTGAGCAACTAGATATATACACAATAAAAAGGATATCATAACCGAAGCGGAGAGAATCCAAATGGTTGAGCTTGACGTAAGACTGTTCCGGTATTCGAACACCATTCAGGTATGTCTGAAAGAGAAAGGAGTTTGCTCTTCACTGCAACACAAGTATTTAAAGAATTACTGACATTTTCAAAGCTATAGACTCTTGCATGCTTCTGCCATGTAAAACAATGACACTGTTCATGTATGAAGGTCAAAAAACACTTAGATATTCTAACTCCAAACTAAAATTATGTCTTGAAATGCCAGACCTCGCATTGTCAACATCATGACAATGAGCAAGATTTGCTGACGCCATGTAACGATATAGCCAGGTATGATGGCATTGCTCCTCAAAAAAATTTACAATAGCACTGCATACATTTCTCCTAACTGCACTTGCGTGTTGCAGTCACAGCAATTGCAGAAACTAAGCAAGCCAATGAATCATGAAGTCATGATGCATACTTGACGCAAACTGGTTCAACGAAATCAAGTATTATAATTAATTATTTAGGGTACTGATACTTGCCAGTATTTTTTTCTAGGGTTTAGAAGCTTCGAACCTTCACCTAACGCAAAAATAAATTGAGTCAGTATTCATTTATCTCTTTCTGGTCTAATAATTCCTGCAGAAATCATGTTTTCCAGGAAATATACAATATAGAGAAAAACAAACCGCAGAACTCTTCTAAAAAATGCGAGTGTCAGCAACGTTAATTTCATAATTTATCAACTTTGTGTCGCAGGTAAACATGGCTCTTCCCAATATTGCACAAAAATCCGTGCATCACATCACGCTGAGGTTAGGCCTTCAAATCGCATCTTTGGACCCTGCTGCCTAATGCATATAACCTGCCTTGGGTGACGCAAGAGTGGTCTTCGAATAATGTGGAACCATATTTTGCACCATTATGATTGTGAATTACGAAGTTTAAAGAACCATATGCTGCTTTACAACACATTGAGTTATTGGAAGTTAATGAGAAAAAAAAACACCTTCAATTTGATCATTACCAAAACTGCAACGAAATTTTTTTTTTTTTCCCTGTCTTGTGTCATTCCGGTGTACTTAACATAAAATTCATTACAAAATATCAGACCATAAAGAGTAAGGAAGGCATCAAGCCGTGTTCTCACCCCTGTGACACTGTTGAGGTCCTTCACATGAAAGCATTTGTCACTCGGGTTGAAGAATATCACTGCATGCCTTTTGTCCACGCTAGCAGACTGCACACACAGTAAAGCATGTAAGTGATGAACATGCTGTCTCACCGCAAGCCAGGATGCCCGGCCAGTTTAGTGCATTGCAAAACATGTTACCAGTGCAAACTGAACGGGACACAGGGAATAGACACAGTTGCCGCAAGTACTGTACTAAACTGAAATTTACTTGACACAGGGCTACCAGTGACAGATATTGTACCAGACCCACACCTTTTTTGAGATACCAGAACAAGTGGTGCTAATTAATATTTTTAAATTGTTAACTGTTTCAGAAACCAACCTATTTTTTTAAAAAAGCAGGCTACATTGTCATCTTTGGCAGAAGTTATAGTACTGACAGAATACAGTGATTATATATTTCCCTTTTCAAGGATGCGACTGAGCGAAGGCTAAGCTGGACATGGAAACAAGATAAAGTGCTCATGGGAAAATAAGAGGCATGAACTGATCAGCAGGAGGTAAACAAGGAAAGCCTTAGCCTGGAGCCAACCTTTGATGTGAATCAAGTACACCTGCATCTGCACAGCAGTTATCTCTACTGTATGTAGGAACATGTAGTACCTATGACTTGAAGCCAGCAGTGGGATGTGTCTATCCACTATGACAGGCAGGCACAGTTAGTTAGCTGGGTTAATACATGATCATGTTGAAAAATTTGCTTCAAGTTGTAGCAATGAGCACGGATTGAAAATTGAAGTCAGCACAGCTATCTGTACAAGCTCACTGTTGTAGACATTGTGCACGAGTTGGAAGAGAAGGGAGCAAAAACACTTTCCACATATTTTTGTATTTATGTAGTACCTGCACACCTTTATCTACCTTTAACAGTTCACACAGCTTTCCATCCTTATCTGATGCGCAAAAGGACAGACCTTTACGTTTTGTCAACACCAGTAACAGTACGGTGAGAGTTGTATGTAATGATGGCAACTTACATCAACTATGATGTCGCATTCCTGACGCCCAATGAATATCATCCCTGCGGGTAGTGGGTGGACTGTGCCATCTTTGGAGGTCAGGACCCATTTTGAGTCTGACCTGTGGTCCATTCCCAGACTCCCTGCATTGAAGAACGGCAAGAGAAGGCGTGTTGCCTTCAGCAGATGAAATATATGTATATAAGGATGATCAATTGATTGTCAAACTGCTGATGCATGCCAGAGATTTGGCTGTGCCTGAAACTTATTTTTGTTCACTAAAACGAGTCAGCATGTACAATACCCTTGTCAGACAGTTTCAATCGTCAATGAAGTCCTCAGTGGCGCACCGACGGGAGGGGGGGGGGGATTCAGGGGTTGTAAACGCCCCCCCCCCCCCCCTCTGAGGACAACTTAACCCCCCCTTTTAACCCCTTTTCTTTCCTTACGCATTTGAGTACTGCAACTAAGATGTAAGACGCGCAATCGTCTGCACACTCGCAAAAAGCGCATTTTTTGACAATTTACAGTGAAGAAATCGAAATTAGTGCTGTTTAGATGGTATTGGCAAACTGTCAACCCCCCCTGGCAGAGATCCTGGGTGCGCTACTGGAAGTCCTTTAAGGCGTGATCAATACATGGGTACAGCAAAATCGAAGTATGCTATGAAATGGTGAGTAGCAGTACTTGAGCTTATCGCTGTATTAACGTGCATTGGGCTTGATAGACTGAGTAAATTTGATCGCATTGACTCAAGCATGCAAATACATACACACTTCACAGTGATTCTAAAGTAAGAAGCATTTGTTTAAGTAGGATATGCTGGCCAATATGCAAATATGCATGGGCGTGAGAGGTTTATCGTAACAACTGCAATATTTTAATAAATGGTAAGCAGACGAAGAGCTCCCACTGCTGGCGTCACTGTAGGGACCCGAAAAAGAAGGCAAATTCACGGTTACCAAGCACGATTATGCACGCTCAATTAACACTTAATCGTGAGAAACGACGAACGTGAAACGGTTCCGTGACGAGCACTTTCGAAGCGGGCACGAGGGGAGCGAATGTCAAGGCATGCAGAAGGGGCGGCGGTCCCAAAATAGGTGCGCTCGCGGCTACATGCCGCGAACCACGAATCAACAGAAAACGGCCAACCGCAACAAAAACAAACGTTGCCTGTGACAGACCCTCAGCAGAAACAGCCCCGGTTAGGGTGCGCCTTAAAGCAGCTATTCTCTCGTTTCTTCGCAGACGCGGCGTTGTGTGCCAGACGGTCCGATACAACAGCTACACCGCGACCACTTCGGAAAAACATGGCACTGCGCCCGGCAACGTGCCACCGAAAGCTGGTGCAAAGCAGATATATCCATAGCAAATAAGCGACTCCGGATAAAACAAACGGGCGTTGCGGCTATCGCGAAAGCTCTTTATCACGACAATTGAGACCGTTGCAAGGGCCGAGCGAAAACCACACGCGTGAATGTGTCAAAACATGACGCAGAGTGGCTTCTGCAAATGAAAATAATTACAAGCAAAATGAAAAGCACGTTCCGTATTTCCGCTATACGCACAAAATCCCGTCTCAACATTTTTTTTTTTTTTTTTTTCGCTAGAGAGCAGCACGAAATCGGAATTTCGGCGCCTTTCCCGCGACGTCCTTCAAGGCTCGACCGGCACGGCAGTCGCGGTGCGAACTTGACCCTTCTCAATTAAACTGAGACGTCTTGCGTGCTATTGGGAACAAGTGGCTGAAACAATCGCGCAGCGGGATATGCGAGTCGTCTGGCGAGACGAGCACCGAAAGAAAAAGAGAAAAAGCACACACCAGTGGCCGTGACTCAGTGAGCAGATAGACCCCCGGCAGATGCTCAAAATAACAGCTGACGCCACAGCGAAGAAATGCGCGCGACGGAACTTATTCGCAAATTCTCAAGTTGAGAAAGTTCTTCGGCACATGCTTCGGTCGAAGGTTGAGCGGGCATCCTTGAGTTGAAGCAAGCGAGAGAAAAGAAAAAAAGAATAACAAGACACGCGCGAGCAAAACTGCATGTAGCCTCCGTGTCAACCTTAGGCCTAAAGTGAAAGCGACTGCACATCGTGCTTTCACGCCTAGTCTACCCGCGCCTCGTTCATGACCAAATGCAAAATCGTGCGCGAACAGCGCGGCAGACAGTCTTGAACGGTACGCACCTCATAAAGCCGAAAGGACGCAGCGATTTAGTCCTCGTTTCGTCACATTTCAAGCAGAATCCGACGCATCTCTTCTGCTAGCGAGCGTAGCAGCAGTTGTTCCGGTTATCCGAACACACCCTCGACCCAGAAAGCCGTGATCACCGTGGCCGCGAATGTGTAGAGATGCAGGCGATGATGTCTTTAGCTCGATTCTATTCTCTTATCATCCACCGTTCACTGCCGGCTGATCCCATTGATAACGCGGGCGGAGCGCCGCTCTGACCGCTCTGACCACCGACAAAGCGCGAAAAGGAATAGCGCCGGAAAAGGCATCGCAGCAAAATCTGGGCCGCTACGCGAGATGAAGGGCGAAACTCGTTTCTTATTTCGCAGGGCTTGAAGGAACGGCGAACAGGAGATATATACATTACATATGCAGCGATCCTTGTAGCGTACTACCGGCGCGAAATCAAGCCCAAAACAAAATTACAAATCCGCGGCGTTGTGCAGCGAAGCGACGCGAAAAGTTGACGGGACGAGTTGCGGTGTGGGGGAAGTCGCGCTCGCGTAAGTTTTTTTTTGTCGTCTGCTCGAAATGAAACCAAAACCAAGCGCTGCCAAAACTTACGGAAGCTGGGAAGATGGAACTTCGCAAAAAACTTGACCATTTTTGAGGGACCACACGAAAGCTACTTGTCGGCGGCTCGTTCGTTTTGGACGACGGTTGAGTCGATCGTGACGGTGCGTGGGCAAGGTACGTGTAGTACGAGTTTACGATGACGACGTATGCGCGACACGTGGGACGTCGGGTAGGTGTACACGCTCACATGCATTATATGGCAAGGCGCGAGGTTTCCGCGCCAATACCGCAATTTACTCCGTATAAGCGTTGTTGTACATATATCTCGTATTTGGTTAGTGTGGCGCACGCAGAATATATTAACCTCGCTGTAGTATTTACCGTGCAAGTACGTGCAAAGCATATTCCTGATCGAGCTAATAAATTATAAAAGGATACAACAGCTAAGTAAAACATTTCTGTTTCTCCGCTTATATATATATATATATATATATATATATATATATATATATATATATATATATATATATATAGTATTTATTTTCTAACATATAATAAAGACGGCAACTCATTTATGTTTATGGCGAAGCATATGCAGCTACATTGAATAATCTAGCGATGTCACTCGCAACATAATTCTCAGAAAATAAATACGCAATACAGCTATCTATGCTACATTAAGTACGTCTCCTTGTTCAAACGGGTCGGCGCGCCCAGCCGCCTGGAACAAAGCTTACTTCCTCGGGGATCAAAGATGCGTGACTGAATGCACACTGCTAGGCAACAGGAGAGGAGCGCAAGTGGAATATGCTACGCTCGACCTGGGACGAGGCGCATATCCTAATGACCCGCACGTTTGTAGCGCGCTGAACGTTTTCTCCCCTCCTCAAAGTCAATACGAAGCCGCGGAGCTTAAAAAAAAAAAACGTACGAGAAAAAAAAATACTGACAATAAACCGGCCATTCCAATGAGGACCTCTACGTGAGCGGAAGGGGCGAGGTGCGCGATAATTACCGCTTATAATGAAATAAACAAAAATGCGAAAGAATGTACTACCTTCCCGTCGGCGTTTCCGTCGTCTGCTACCGCACCCGCCCGCTGAGCGAAGCGGAAAATACGTCATTTGTTGTCGTCACCAAATACGTGACGTAGACTAAATCGTCATGAGCCTAGCAACTCCGCTCATCGGCGTGGTAATCCCTGCAGCTCCGTCCGCGGCTGCAGGTTGCTATGCCGTGTGCCAACAAATGGCAACTATCCTAACACATCTCTTCCTTGTACACCGGTAATCGCACACCTCCATCCCCATACAGCCAGCTACCTGCTATCGCTCGAGCCACGGTGAGTTAAATTTTTGATACGCGCACCATTAAATTCGCTGACCCGCTTCCGAAAGTCCGCCGATGCGCGGACTTCTCGTCTTTAGAGACCGGCTTATGAAAATCGAAGTGCGAGAATTATAATCTCACCGGGCTGGCGGCACGGAAGATGAAGCTGATATTTAGCACTCCGAAGCCTTGGGACATGCGGCGCGCGCTCTTTCGCATTTTGCCGAGACGCGCGTAGATCGTGATGTTTGCTAGAGATGTCGATCGCTTTCCTGCGCGCGCGCGGCCTTGGCGGTATTGCGAACAAACTACGCATTGACGGCCGCAACGTGTCGAACTTTGTGTCTTACCTCTTCGTAGTACACTGCTGAGTGTTTCGCTCTGGATGCACCAACTCATAGCGCACGCCGTATGTTTTGTTTTCCAGTCATGGCCCTTGTGATTGTGGGCGTCGCCGCTGGCTTCATCTCGGTAGCTAGCGCGGATGCTCCCTTGCAGTTGGAAGGTGAGAGTACTGGAAGTATATCTAGGGCGGTATCAGCCTCCCGCGTCAGCAGCAATGTTGTTTACCGTCTGAACTATTTTTACGTGAAATATATTTCACCGCGATCATGATCGAACGATCGAGCCATATCGTATACAATTAAGCTGGCGTTTTACGTGATATAGAGCTCGCATATGAGCGGCAAGCATATATGTCATATACGTATAACATGTTAAATTGTGTCGTAACTTGTGGAATTAGACTGCTGAGGCGCTGATCATTTATATTTTCGATCGCATATACTGTCATGTAGTTTCTTGAACATATATATATATATATATATATATATATATATATATATATATATATATATATATATGCACGTCAATCTTTTTCGATCACGGCCGCGATAGATATATATTACAGTGAGAACTTCAAATGAAATATCAAATCAGTTTATTTCAGCACCAGAGGGGACGAGTACTGTACAACAGTCACAACAGTGATGCTGTGGGGTGAAAGCAAAAAGCCATCAAGGCTTTGACAAGGGCTTTCGATCACACCATTTAACACATAGCGAACAGCAACATGAAATCATAAGTATTTATAGTACAGTGGCAAACATGTCTTTGAGTATTATATAGCTTTCATTCTGAACGCACATAAAAAAAGATGTTTGTAAAAAAAGAACGGTATCATTCATTTTTTGTGGAAAACCTGTTTAGTGTTTCTGACAGTAATAATTCATCATTTGCCAACCATAGTTGGTACGTGTGTAAGGGATTCTCCAATCATCAGAAGCTCGCATGCTATACGGACAAGTGCATGGTGTTAAATCCGCTAAGTCTATGAGAAAAGAATCATGATTTTTTCTGCTAGTACGATATCTACTTAAGTAAAATCAAATTGTAAATGTCAGGTATTGGTTGTAAGTTTAGGGCTTCAAAAATGTGTTTAGAGTGTGCATTGCGTGGAGCATCTATAATTATACGTACAGCTTTTTTCTGTAGTCTATATATTCTGCCTAAGTTCTTTTCCGTTGTAGTGCCCCATACTATAGATAGCAATAACTCAGTGTAGATAAGAATACATAATTATACGAGGTCTGTTAGAAAAGTATCCGACTTTTGGCTGAAGAAAAAAAAACTGGCATAACTGGAGCGTTGGAAACCTAATCACCCTCAAAGTAGTCTCCTTGCATGGAACTCCACACAATTCTCCCAGCAGTGCTGCCATTGTTGGAAGCATTCCGAGAAGGCCCCTCTTTTGGAATGGAGTTTAGCTCAGCTGTCGCTGCAGCCATAATGTCCTCTCTTGTCTGAAATTGCGCTCCTTTCATTGGCCTCTTGATTTTGGGAAACAGCCAGAAGTCGCAGGGGGCCATATCAGGAAAGTAAGGAGCCTGTTGAACTACAGGAGTCTGGTTTTTCGCCAAAAAAGTCTGAATCAAGTGCGAGGAATGTGCAGGAGCATTGTCGTGATGGATGCGCCAATTTCCTGTTGACCACAACTCCGGTCTCTTGCGCCGCACAGCATCACGTAGGCGACGGAGGACATCCCTCTTTGGTAATTGTTTGACCCTGTGGTGCGTACTCGTGGTGTACACACCGCGGGAGTCAAAGAAAGCAGTCAGCATCACTTTGACGTTGCTGCGCACTTGGCGGGCCTTCTTTGGTCTTGGTGACATGGAATGCTTCCACTGTGACGACTGGGATTTAGTTTCCGGGTCGTATCAGTACACCCAAGACTCGTCACCAGTGATTATGGTGTTCATGAAGTCGAGGTCACTTTTGTGGAATCCAGCATGTCCTGTGAGACTTCAACATGAAGTTGCTTTTAATCCACCGTGAGCAGCTTCAGCACGAATTTCGCCGCAACTCTCTTCATGGTCAAAACTTCGGTCATAATGGAATGTGCAGAAAAAGTTCTGATGCCCACCTCTTCCGCAATTTCTCGGATAGTCACACGACGGTCCCGCATCACCACAGCTTTCACTTTGGCAATGACCTGGTCATTTCGGCATGTTGATGGCCGACCGGAGCATGGCTCGCTCTCCCCTGATGTGTGGCCGTCTTTAAACCGGTTGTACCACTCCTTGATCTGTGTGCTGCTCATAGCATCGTCACCGAAAGCCGTCTGAATCTTCCGAATGATTTCCACTTGGCTATCGCCCAGTTTCTGGCAAAATTTGATGCAGTAGCGCTGCTCAATTCGCTCCGTCATTTTCCTTGCAATAAAAAAACCAACGAGAGCACTGCACGCTACCTCACTCAAACGCTGCGTCCCAGTGACTGACGCTATCGGCAGGCGGGAAAAAATTTTGGCATGCGAACGAATGTTCAAGGTCGGCTGATGCAAGCGCGCTTGTTTCATATCCGTCAGGTGTTCGCAGAAAAAAATAAGGTCGGATACTTTTCTAACAGACCTCGTATAGTAGGAGTTTAATTCTTTGCAGCAAGAGAAAGCGCAGACGTGATAGGACACCGACGATACGAGAAAGTTTAGAGTAAATAAGCTCAGCCTGATTGTTTTACAGCCTGAATACAACTTCCCAGCTGTATTCGCGTAATTGTGACTAAAGTATGTGCCATAACCATGCAATTGTTTGTGCAAATATATATATTAGACGTTTTGTTGTATAGCACTATAATTCATGTCTAAGAAGCTTGTACTATGCTTACAGCATATACTAGCTGTGAGGGGATGTCCCATCTGTTAATTGCATTTGCACATGCATGTGATATTTTACAGCAAGTGCACCTCATTTCAGGTACGGTAAGGGTGGATGAACTTGGACAGCGCTGCCGAAATGATTGGCACTGCTATGACCATATCGGCAGACATGTGATTTGTGTGGATCGTCGATGCGTGTGTCGAGAAGGGTACAAACCTGCCATTGTAGATGGCTGGGTTGAATGCAAGCCTGGTGAGTTCTAGAGACGCTGTTTTTGGTTATGAATATTATACAAAGACTTAATAACCAATCCTAAAGGGACGCTAAAGAGAAAGCGAAATTGGGCGTGTTCGCAAATTGCCCTTCTACAATACCGAACCACTATTACCATGCATGAAGCTTTCAATAGCCAGAAAAGATGCATAAACAAGAGACAGGTGGCTCCGCCGCCTTGACGTTTTCGCACAAGCTTGCCATGGCGTCATGGATTTTGATGCCGTCTGCTCAGGCCTAGTTGATATTTTATCAGTAAGGATGCACTATATTGTATACTCTAAGAGCCAAAGACTGAACTTTGTAAGTATAAGTTTCACTCACGTTTAGTGTGCCACAGGCTCTAAAACATGAAAAGTATATACTTTGGTATCAGTTACATCACAATGACATACCATCTACAGAAAGTTGAGCTAGTTGGTAGGGATTCATGTTGGAAAAAGTTGCGTGTGCAGACACGGACACAAGAAGAGGGAAACTACACAAACAGCTGCATTTGTGTTGTCTGTTTCCCTCTTCTTGTGTCCATGTCAGTGCGCCTATCTTTTTCTAACATGACATGCCAGCATCGGAGTTTCTGCACAATATTAAACAAAATTTAAGTTTGCCCCTCATTTTCTATTATAGTAATCAACCCCTTCCCACAAAATGAATGAAACCAGAGTTTTGAAAGGATACTTTGCCTGTCTAGACTGGTTTAGTGTTTGTCTTTAATGTCCCTTTAGCATCAGTAGTTAAAGTCTCTAAATGGTCTGTTCACTTATTTAATTAATCAGTTAATTACGTACACATTAAATGACTAAAAATCAATTCCTCTTCCATGGATATCTTTGTGAGAGCCCAGCTTCCAGGGGAGACAGCCATAGTGATAACTGTTTGTTGAGCTATCCTGCATAGATTAAAGAGGGAGAACAGCGTGACGCTACATCACTGCCAGCACCTTCTTGACATGCAATGTTGGATGTTGCAACAATGTCACCCTGGCTGCCGTTAACTATTGGTAATTGGGCTGTTGTCCGCAATGCTCTACTCAACGCACGTGATGATGTGCTAATGACCCAATGCTGTGTTGGTAGATCCGGGTTTGATCGCTCCATTGGACACATAATTTTTTTTTTTTTTTTTTTGAGAAGGCCCGAAAGAAGGTGAGACAGGAACCTGCCCACATACCTAGTGCAAAGTGCCTGGTAGGAGGCAAAGAATGCCTCGTATTTAAAAAAAGGAACAAGCGGAGGAATAGGTGCAGCGTACAGCACAACGAATCACAGGCTCATCGAGTACTACAGATGAGAGCTGAGTCCCATAGTTAAGAAGAATTCTAGAACCGTTTTGTGAGGCCTCATATCGAGATAAGAAATCGCTGAGGGCAGTTTAAGAAATATGAAGCTGCTGGAGCTCACCTAGCAGTAAAGAGCAACAATCTGTTGATCGTTGAGCATTCTGAAAGCAAGCACACAAAAAGAGAAGGTCCTAAAGGATCTGTACAGATATAAAAACTTACTTCCCTGGCGTAAAGGATAAAGACTGAGAGAGGTACAAAAAGGACTGGAACATGCATTGTGTGTTCTTGCACTGCAGAAGTAATGCACTTTCCTTTGTACTGCAGAAGTAATGAACTATTACCAATGTTCCCAATTGATCATTTTCCTAAAACGATTGCCAGTGTTGCCATTAAAATGTTGCTTGGTGACTTTGTGACTGCTGATAACAAGAAACACTTGATGTTTTCTCACTGTGGCCATTTTAAAAAGAAGGTTGCTGCTTTTTTCTTTTCTTCTTACAGAGACCTTGATAGGTGACAGTTGCTCCTCAGCAAAGCCCTGTTCATTCTATTCGCGAGCAGTCTGCCTCAATGGAACGTGTACGTGCAAGGACGATACGTACGTCGCAGACGACCACTGCGAGAAGTTTAGTAAGTATGCAAATGTGACACCTAACCTTCATTGCATTTATCTTTTGTGTACACCATGAGATCACACCTAGTTAAGTTTCTTTTTTTTTATCCTTTGTCTTCCACCAGCTTTCTTTGAACATCTGTAGCAAAATGTGCATCATTGTTGACACACAGATGATTCAGTGATAATTTCAAAAGGGTACAGAAGGCAAATATTTTGTCTAGATATATTGTAGAAGAATGAAAATTAGAATAAAAGGTTGGAACTCATATGACAAACACTACCAAGTTATGACCGACAGCTTACCGCTATCCTTGAAAAGAAAAGTGCATAATATATTTGATTTATTTCAGTACTTACATATGGGGCAGAAGCTTGGAGGTTAACGAAAAAGCTTGAGAACTTAAGGGCTGCGTAACAAGCGATAGAATGAAAGATGACAGGCATATAATGTTAGGAGACAGGTAGACAGTGGTGTGGATTAGAGAGCAAACGGATGTAGCCGATATTTTAGTTGACCATCAAGAGGAAGAAACGGAGGGGCAGAACATGTAATGCATAATGCAGATGCTTGGTGGTCGACTAGAGTTACAGTATGGGTGCCAGGAGAAGGGAAGTGCAGTTTAGGATGGCTGATAATTTGGTGGTGTGACAAAATTTGGAGATTTGCAAACATAGGATGGTGTCAGCTGGTGCAAGACGGGATAATTGGAGATCGATTAGAGAGACCTTCGTCCTGCAGTGTAGACACAAATATACAGTCAAACCTTGATATAACAAAGTAAATATAAAGTTTTCTTGCCTATATTAGTGTAGCGAATATATGCTTATAACAAATATAGGATATGACGAAGGTATTGTCTCAGATCTGACTTTGTTATAGTGAGGTTCAACTGTAGGATCATGTTAATGGTGATAATGATTGCATTTCATACTTGACAGGCAATGAACCTATGCAACCGGCTTTTGGTCTGCGACTTCTTTTACCAACTATTTTTTTATTATATTAGAACTGCAATGTAAGGTGGTAATGTTGCATCAAATAAAATATTATTTGTCTGCCATAAGCTTACTATATGTGAGGCACTATGTTTTGGTCGTGAATCCAGGTGGTCTGCTGTAGAAGCTGTGCCATGAATCTGGTCATACAAAGCGTATCACTTCGTTTGTCTTTCTCAAGTTAAAAGGTTCACATCTGCGATCTCTTTTGCAATGCACCCACTTCACATACGTTGACTATGAAGTCTACGGTATGGCAAATTACATTCCATATTCCTATTTCTGTCTGTCATGTGGCACTCACTACTTCTTGGTCACGAATGCAAGTAGTGTAAATAAAGTTGTTCTAGCCTCTGCAGCATTGTGACTGCTGTGTACGAAACGGAGTACAGATTGATGGATTACACTATCCTAACTTTCTTTTTTTTTCTCTCCTTTTCCTTCTTGCAGCCTCATTTGAAAAGCAAGGAGGGGAGAGCTTCCATTCTACGTCCAAGTTCAACGTCCTCGCTATCCTCATGATTGTTGCCATTTTGGTTGTTGCACTCCTGTTCCTCGTAAACCAGAGGCAAGGTTCACTTCCTTGTGATTTCAAATGAAACAAATGCTATCAGGTGTGCAGTGCATAGGTACTTCTACCCACCATGCCTTTTTTGAAGATGTTTTCAGAGGCAGCTTTACCTCTAGAGCTCCAATCTAAATGCAGGAGAACAGAGAAATGTTTTTTCTCGGCACCCACAGCTGCAATATTGATGAGCTTTGTTGTACTTAAAATAAAAGTTCAAATCTACTGGCTGTAGGGAGTAGAGATTTTATTTGTAGAAGCCATCTATTCCTTAAAAAGTGAAACAGACTAAAGCATCATAACATAAAAATAAAAAATACCACACTTCTGTATACTGTACCTATTTGGGACATCTAAAGTGGACAAAATTGATGTACTGTACACCGCTCTAAAATATATCAATAATTTTTAGTAGGACTATTGCAAAACTCTTGTAAATATTATAACAACCTAAAGTAAGCTGTGAATTCATATACTATCACATTTGTACACTTCAGATTCTCTCTTGGCGCTCGTTGGCCAGAACTGGCCCTTGCGCCATTAAAACCCGTCAATCAATCAGGTTCTCTTAACAGATGCAGTTTACAGAACTGCAATGGCTTTTTTGGTGCAGAGTTACAGACTTGTAATATTCGTGCTTCAACTTTTTTTAAGCTTGCCGCTATTTGGCAATTTTTGGCATAACTATGAAGCCCTAAATCTAGAATTTGGTTCATACGTACAGTCAGTATAATTTGGCTTTCTTTCTGAAATGCAACAAATATAATTCCATTTCGTTCAGTGGTTGTCTTATGAGAGCATTTCTGTGTTTCGCATGTATTTAAACAGGGAAATGATAGTTGGCCAGGAGCTAAAGCCTCCTCTTTTATGACCTTTCATGAAAGGTTTGTAATGTGTGTGGTATTTAAGGACATTACCTCATGAAACCTTTACTACAAAGAAAGTTTTATTACACCAAAGTTTGTGAATGCAGTGCATGTTGGCAGGCTTAATCACCTAGTGTTTGCAGATAAAGCATTCACTTGCAGAACTGTAGCTTTGCAGGTTTTTTGAACCAGTGGAATGAGTTATTAGGTAACCACTGCGGGGGCTCAGTGGTTATGGCGTTCTGCCACTGAGCACAAGGTTGTGGGTTTGACTACTAGCTGCCGCATTGCATTTTGATGGAGGAAAATGAAAAAAAAAAAAAAAGAAACACTTCTGTACTTAGGTTTAACCCCAAGTGGTAAAAATTAACCTGGAGTCAAACCCAGAGTTATGACGACCCGAAGTCATGACGCGGAGTCAAAATTAACCCGGAGCCCCTGTGAGAAACTACGGTGTTTCTCACAGCCCCAGTGCTGATTTCGAACATTAAACCCCCAAGTCCGTCGATAAATAAATCAGGTGACTCATTGGGTTTGATTTTTAAAAGTGTTTCTCTTAATTTTTCTAGGAACATGTTCTTCTATTTCCCATGCTGCATGAGAGATTCCACGCTTGCAGCGCTGCAGCGGACGGCTGCAGTCGGCATTCCTGCAGATCAGCACATTGCTCCGAGCAATATTCATGGTGAGCATGCTTTTCACGACGATAATGTTGCAGAGGTCTGCTCACCATGAGCAGGTTGCCTGTTTGTCTGCTCAAAAGCCCTCTTGAAAAAAAAAAAAAAAAGTAACCTTGCCGCCGTATTCCAATTCGAGCAACTCATATATCAGAGTTGCGCCATGAAGCGCAAAAGCGCAAGCTGTAAAAGCGAGTTTTTACAAGTACTAGGGGTCTGTTGTGCCAGTGCCTGAAATCTACCCGAGACTTTGTAAAGGCTTAACTATATCCGGTGCAATTCCTTTACTATACCTAAGCCTTTTTAAATGTTTGAAGTATAGTTGAGCTTAGTACTTCTGTAGTCTGCGTTATATCTGATGCATGTTCTTGCATGCTGCGTCGGCTCTACTGACATCGGCGTCCAGTTTCTGGCTGCACATTCCAGTGGTGTGGTAGGGCTGCGTTGCCCGCTTTTTCTTTGTGCAGCCAGTGTAAAGTCAGTACAATACGCAGCCATCGTCCGGCTGCGTATTCTCACTAACGTCCTGATGGTCATATGACCACTTCGGAGCTCCGACGTGGGCTGTGGTGCTGGCTGTTCTTTGATTGACACTTACTACTGACCACTGCGCCACACTTCGCCGTCGGCTTTCACTGCCACTGCACGAAAACCATTTTGGAACTCCCCTTAGCAGCTTCACTGTAAAACAAATATATACAAAAGGGCCACGTAGCGAGAACCTCGATGCGACCATTATCAGCAGTAGCCATGAAAGCTGCATTGTGCTTGTATCATGACACAAGCTTGAAACTGCAGGACATTCTTAGCCCATGGAAAATCACCACCTGTGCTTTGCACAATTAACGACAGTGTTTCTATAGCATCCTTGAAAACAAAAGAACTAATGAAAACTTTATGAATAGAATAGATTTAGTGTGTGTATGCACGTCCATGGGTGTATGTGCTGTCTGTGTTCTTTTTATGTAAATCACATTTCTCACCCAACGCCTGGAGTATAACACAACAGGTGTTATACTCCTACTCCAGGTGAACATCTCCAAGCTTTTCATTTAATTCAGCATCTCGCTAACTCTCTCTTATTATATGGCTTGTTGCTATGACTTGTGGCTCTGTGCTTACTTTGGTGCTGCAGTTAAGCCACTTGAGAAGAACACAACTTTCTCAGTTAATAGTGGAACCAGCATTCTGCTTTGGTGATGATCCTTTATATACATCAGGTATTCCTGCTAACATGGATCACGTAAAAAAAAAATAAGCGAAGCCTTCTGTGCAGATGAAACTAACTGCATGTTGTTAGCAACAACCTGGAGAAGCATCTAGTTCAATCTGTTCTTAATAATAGAGTAATTAGTACTGAGTAATTGATGAACTTTTTAAAATGTGTTACTTAATGGTTTTAATGTCAATGCAAGGTTTGCAGCACTCATTTGAGAACATCACTTTCAGTTGTTTGTGACATGTTACCATTACTGAATACTTTACAAAAACACTGGAGGCTTCTTCATGAGTTTGCTAACAACATAAAGTTGATTTCACTTGCATAGAAGGTGTTGCTTTCTTTTAAAACTTGCGCCATATTAGCTGCAGTGCAGCTAGTGGGGGAGCCACAACAGGCTGCACCATTGGTTTGCAAATCAGTGCCTCTGGCTAAAGCCAAAGAATTTCCATATAACTGGCTACTACTAGTGAAACATGTTTTGGTTAACTGACTTGTCAGCATTTCAATTTATGCTTATGGTACTCCGCACCACATAGCACAAGTATGCACACATATTTTTTAGCTGAGATATGTAAAGTAACGAACTTAAATCCTTTCCTTGTCCTTGTAGGTATCCCCACCTCAAACTCCCAAGGCTCTTTGAACATTTACCAGGTATGTTTGTTCTTGTTAAATTCCGTTGTTGAAGTCGTCCTTGTTCTCGCACGTGAACAGAAATTGTTCTACATGTCAGTACTGCTGTGGTCTACTTATACTGTTTTCCCACCACACAGCAGTCTGTGCCTCTTTACTCCGACAATAAATTCCTGCCTTACCTATCTCTTTCAGATGCAGCAAGACAAGCCCCCATCTTATGCAGATACAGTGCTCAATGTGGTTAGTATACCATGTTTACTTGTGTTTTGCTGCTTTCTAAAGCAATGACTTTCTTTAGCTACTTCCTCTGGGTGTTCATAGTTGGCGGATCGCAATCTTAACACAGTAGAGGGTAATGAGTGAGAAGGAGGTGGAGAGTAAACTGTGGAGAAGGAAGTGCATGCACAGAGGAGGAGGAGAGAAGGAGGTGCGTAATTGGTTGGTGCAGGTGATGTCACGCACGTAGGAAGAGGATTGAGGTGAGGAGGGCGAGAACTAAGCTACATATTATTCGCATGAGAAATGCAGCAGGGTAACCGGGAAGATATTCTTGTCTTTGACAATCACTTTAATTTCGGCTGAATGTTTGTTCGTTTTCTTTTCAATATATCAGGCTCAGCTTTTTCACACCATGTCCGACACTGTAAGAAAAGTTTGAAACCCTTTAGGGCTTATCTTGTCCCCAAACAATTATCGTCACCTATTTTGCATGCTTTTCCTTTCTTTAATGCCGCACGCTCTGTACTTGTAGGTTCCTAATGGTATGCATATTATCGGCGTGACATAGCATTCGTGACTAGAAAGTAACAAACGTAGAGTTTTCAAGAAAGGAAATTCAAACTAAGACCGATGCTGATTGTTGTTTGGGAACAAGATACGTCCCAAAGGGTGTAACCTCTTTTTAGAGTGCAGGCCTACATGTTGCATAACTTGCTGAAGCAAGACTTGGGTTTTGGCAGTTGATCACAGATTCACAATATACTGGGTTATACAATTTTTGAAACAGATTTATTACAGATTTCCTCTTGGAGATATCAATTGTGTCACATCAGTTGGGCTATTTGAAGAGGCAGACGCTACTTGCAAGACAAATTTTGTAGCACCTTATAGCGTATAGCAGTAGTACAAGCCTATGCCCCAACCTCCAGTCACGATGATGAAGAAATAGACCAGTTTTATGAAGATGTTGAATTAGCAATGAGAAAGGTGCAAACTCGGTATACTGTAGTCATGGGAGACTTCAATGCAAAAGTGGGGAAAAAGCATGCTGCTGAGCAAGCAATTGGCAGCTATGGCATCGGTTCTAGGAACACTAGAGAAGAGATGCTTTTAGAATTCGCGGAAAAGAATAGGCTCCAAATAATGAATACCTTCTTCAGGAAGCGCAGCAACAGGAAGTGGACCTGGAAAAGCCCTAATGGAGAAACAAAGAATGAAATAGATTTAATACTCTCTGCCGATCCCAGCATAGTGCAGGATGTAGAAGTGTTAGGTAGGGTAAAGTGCAGTGACTATAGGTTAGTGAGGTCTAGGATTTCTCTCAACTTGAAAAGAGAAAGAATAAAATTAGTCAAGAAGAAACAGGCCAACCTAGACGCAGTAAGGGTAAAAGCAGACCAATTCAGGCTGGTGCTCTCAAACAAATATGCAGCTTTAGAACAGGGAGATGAAGACAACATAGAGGTAATGAATGAAACCGTAACTAGGCTGATCTCAGAAGCAGCAATTGAAGTGGGAGATAAGGCACCAAGGCAACCAGTAGGTAAGCTCTCCCAAGTAACTAAGGACCTTATAAATAAATGGCAAAACATGAAAGTGTCAAACTCGAGACATCAGATAGAATTCGCTGAACTGTCAAAACTGATCAACAAGAAGAAAGTAAGGGATATTCGAAATTATAACATGGAAAAGATTGAGGAAGCAATAAAAAATGGATGCAGCATGAAATCAGTGAGAAGAAAACTTAGCATAGGACAAGGCAGAATGTATGCACTGAAAGATAAGCAGGGTAATATCATCACCAATTTCGATGACATAGTAAAAGCAGCAGAAGAATTCTATACTGACTTGTACTGTGCCCAGAGCAGCCATGCTACTTTCATTCTAAGTAGTGATGAACAGGATACAGAGGCTCCTTCTATAACTAGCGATGAAGTTAGAAGGGCCTTGAAAGACATGACCAGGGGAAAAGCTGCTGGAGAAGATGGAATAACAGTCGATTTAATCAAAGATGGAGGAGATATAATGCTTGAAAAGCTTGCGGCCCTTTATACGCAATGCCTCATGACTTCAAGTGTACCAGAAAGCTGGAAGAACGCCAACATTATACTCATCCCTAAGAAGGGAGACGTTAAAGAATTGAAGAATTATAGATCCATTAGCTTGCTTTCATTATTGTATAAAATATTCATCAAGGTAACTTCAAATAGAATCAGGGCAACACTTGACTTCAGCCAACAAAGAGAACAGGCTGGCTTCAGGAAGGGATATTCGACGATGGATCATATCCATGTCATAAATCAGGTAATAGAGAAATCTGTGGAGTACAATCAACCTCTGTATATGGCTTTCATAGATTATGAAAAAGCATTTGATTCAGTAGAGATACCAGCAGTCATAGAGGCATTGCGTAATCAAGTAGTACAGGAGGCATACGTGAATATCTTGGCAAATATCTACAAGGATTGCACAGCAACCTTGGTTCTCCACAAGAAAAAGTAGAAAGATACCTGTTAAGAAAGGGGTAAGGCAAGGAGACAATCTCTCTAATGCTATTCACTGCATGCTTAGAAGTATTCAAGCTCTTAGACTGGGAAGGCTTAGGAGTGAGGATCAACGGCGAATATCTCAGCAACCTTCGGTTTGCAGATGACATTGTCCTATTCAGCAACCATGGGGACGAATTATAGCAAATGATGGAGGACCTTAACCGAGAAAGTGCAAGAGTGGGGTTAAAGATTAATATGCAGAAGACAAACATAATGTTCAATAGCCTGGCAAGGGAACAAGAATTCAGGATTGCCAGTCAGCCTCTAGAGTCTGTAAAGGAGTATGCTATCTAGGTCAATTACTCACAGGGAACCCTGATCACAAGAAAGAAATTTACAGACGAATAAAATTGGGTTGGAGTGCATACGGCAGGCATAACCAAATCCTGACTGGGAGCTTACCACTGTCGTTGAAAAGTGTACAATCATTGCATTCTACTGGTGCTAACATATGGGGCAGAAACTTGGAGGTTAACAAAGAAGCTCGAGAACAAGTTAAAGACCGCACAAAGAGCAATGGAATTAAAAATGGTAGGCGTAACGGTAAGAGACAAAAAGAGAGTGGTATGGATCAGAGAGCAAACGGGGATAGCCGATATTCTAATTGACATTAAGAGAAAAAAAAATGGAGCTGGGCAGGCCATGTAAATATAGGCTGATGATGATGATGATAGCGTATGCAAAATGTCTAGTTATAGATCAGTGCTGTAAGTATATTGTGGAATATTGTTGGCTTTCTGTGGCCCTTTTATTGACAGAAATAGTTGCATCACGCACTAAGCTGTCGGCCGAACTGAACTAATGTTTGTAGTTCCCGACGCCTTTATTCTTATTAAATATTAATTTCTGAGCACAATATGTAGTTGAAATATTAATTTATGCCTCTGTATGTGCACATGCAGCAATACCTCCCAACATACCAAGAGGCAGCTGCGTCCCCTCCGGTCCCTAAGCCGTCATGAACCTGTCGTCGGTAAAATGCAGTGGAACCTATCCCAGAAGTCCCCATATCTGAATCCTGCAGTGGAATCCTTCCCACACCGGAGTCGAGCCACTCGAAGTCGTCAAAGAACAGAGGCATGCATGAACACCGCAGCTAAATTTGACATGGGACTCATTGTTCTGCTTGTCCCAGCGCAACGCCCGCATCTTCTTCAAGAGCTGTGGCTCCACATCTCCTCGAAGGCTGAACCACCCGCAAGGCGCCAGTTATAGGCACGCTTTGTGCATGGACACAGTTGTCTAGTTGAAGCTGCTTCTTCTAACCCAGTGATGTGAATGTGCTTCGTGCAAGGCTGTGTCCATGAGTTGCAGTGGCATAAGCTTTCTATAGTCCTTCACAGAAAGTTCTGTACTCGAGTTGAACTACGCAAACTTTCAGTAGTTATTTGTGGAAAGCTGTGTACATGTGTTGAACTGCGCAAGCTTTCTGTAGTTATTTGTTGAAAGTCGTGTACCCAAGATGAACTGCGCAAGCTTTCTAGAGTTGTTCCTGCAGCTCTTCCTTTTTGTTCTCCCATTCTTGTTCAGCGTCGTGTTCACTTCTGTGATGAGACTTAAGTATTCCGGAGGCAAAGTATCATGAAGCCTACTAACTTAAGTGGGCAAATGAAAGAATTTCTTCCTCCTCTTTGTTATTTTTTTAAGTCGCTTGTTGGATGGATTTTTTCAATAGTTTGTGTTGAGCACCCAGATTGACAGCAAAGGACCGCCTGTCGTACTGTTGCTGTTATGTTTACAAGTGTGTACTTGAACAGGCAAATCCTTTTGACAAAAAGAAATCTGTGCAAATGCATGTGATAACAGTGCAAATGGGACTTAATGATATATAGTCATGCTAATTTAATTAAAGCATGGCCGACTACCTTAAACCTTGCCCTTAGCAACTCTCAATCTTGACTTTATAGCTTTGCATCTCGTAGAACCCTTGGAGTTTATAGACACCAGGAAGTTGCTGGATCTTGTGATACCCAAACTGTGCAAACGTGTTTCTCTGCTTACTGTTTTTCGGACTGTAGTACGAGGCAGATAAATAGCAGTTGCTATCAGTGATTGAGAGATGTTATTATAGATACTGTAAATAGCGATGATGATAGTGACCTACTATACAAGTGTCTCGGTCCAACTATGGAGGTAGTGTCGCCCTATGGAGATTGCAACTTAGTTTTGCTACACCATGTACAAAGTGTGTGTGTGCGTGTTGGAACTTTTTTCTTTTTTTCTCGCTGCTGTTCACAAAGCAGAATATTGAAAACACCTCTTGGCAGGTGTCATCACAGTACACTTCTATGCAAATATATCTAGCTGCGCCAAGTGTAGCCGCACCTGTAATAACTAGCAACCCAATGCAGAAGCAAATGAAAAAAGTATATGTTGCATGTAGCACAATTTTTTAGCTACATAACCCACACTTGAGTGCTCTTAGCATTTCTACTTGAGGTATTACCCTGCAGTGTATTGTGCTACATACACATAGGTTGTGTTAGCCTGTACACCTGCCCTGTAATGCATAGTATTTTTTTATATGAAGCGCTTCTCACAGTGAACCTCACACATTATTTCCCGGCATGCCGCAGGGTTGTTCTGTGCATTCTTGATGATGGTACTGTACCACAAATGGTCACCAAACTTTGTCAGTGCTGTCCCGTTCGTCTATACTGTTGTGGTTGTTGGCTTCCAAGCAAGCTATGTATGACGGAAGTTTTCATCTGTGACCAACACTGTTTTGCAGGCTCAATATCACGTCTCAGTCTTTGACGTTACGACTGTTACAATGAAGCCAACTTCTCATAGTGTCAGCGTCACGTGTTTCTCAAAAATTAATCTAATGCCTGTTTTAATGTCGGTGCCATTGTAGACATTTAAAATCTCGATAAAATGTCAACCTCTTTCCAGAGGAAAAGAAGCTTATGCCCATGTGTTTAGGTCATGCCAGTGTGACGTGTGTTCGCTCTTGAATTTGGCATGAAATGCTTCTGCTACACAGAGCTTGTCGTGTTGCGAATGCAGACCAATTTATTTTTTGCAAGCACTTGAGCTGGAAGGCACACCTTGTGCTGGAGGCAATGTCTAGCTACCTCTTGAGATCTGCAAGATGATGAGCAACCATTATTGTGAAAGAGATTTCATTTTGCCTTGTACCTTATATTTAATATTTTTTGTTGAGTACTTTATTTTTACCTACAGGATTGTTGTTTTCCTTGTTGTTTGTTAGTGCTGTCTGTGTCACCTTCTCCAGAATGTGTTCGTTAATTTACACTTTTTTCTACGCAGAGTGCGACTGCTTTTTGCACCACTCGTGAATAATGAGTACCTATACATGTCCACAAATTCCTTGTCAGTGAGCCGGTAGTGGCAAATTGTGCAGCTAATTGTTGTCGTTTTAAATTCACTTTGATTGCACACACTGTTCTTTTCCTACTGTTTGTGGTCACAGACATTGTTTGCAAGGAATTGTAGTTAGGTCCAAAAATAAACTGTTCCAAGTTGTTGAATTGTTGCCACCTGTCACTTGGCTAATGGCAATGGTGCATATGGTAGCACCAATCTTTTTTAGTCCCCAAAATTAAATTATGGAATTTAGCATCTTGAGGCAAAGCACATCTAGGCTATGAGAGGGGTGGTAGTTGGGGCCTCCGGATTAATTTAGACTACCCAGCTGGGGTTCTTTAACGTATATCCACAACGCAGCACATTAAGCTTTTTTGCAATCTTCCCCTATTGGAATGTAACCGCGGGAATTAAACCCTTGACCTCATGCTCAGCAACGAACGGCATAGCCACTGAATCATTGCAGTGGGTCCTCTATAGCCTTCCACCCGTTACTAAGTAGCTGCACTGTATTGTGTTGCTGAGTGTTGCATTATAAATGAACTGTTCTAAACGCTGTCAGAACAAAGGAAAAGTGCATGGGATGGATGCCAGCCTGCTATGTACTGGGATGTATAGCTGGAATCAACAGGTCTATCAAGAGTGTTGCTCAGTTGGGCACTTAAAAATTAACTGATTTACTTTCCGGTAACCATTTAAAACCACTATATATGATATGGGCAAAGATGGATCTGCTGCCAGCTGGGAGTTCGAACATTAATTTCATAATACACATAGGTTGTGTATGTTGGCCGCGTCGCCAATCGGGTACTAAGCACGCCGTTCATTGTTGACCGCTTTCCACTTAGGAAATGCAAAGAAAATTTAACAATCATGAGGACAGTCTTGTAAGAAAGAATTAAACATTCGTTAAGTAGGCCAAAAACACCATCTGAAATGAAGATGTGGCTTCACAAAATGCATATGTGAGATGGCGGTATAGCAGTAGCCAATCCTGCATGCATATATCATCCAAATTTTGAATAAAATTATAGTTTTAAGTTTTTAGTGCAGGTGGTGCGTCATTCAGTCGAGTCGTACTGCTAGAAGAATGTGGAAAGTTATATATACACTGCACGCTGCAACCCTCATCAATTCATCGAAATTTACAATTTGATGAATTTGTGTGTGCGCATAACACTTATGCCAGTAGCGGAATCCAAGGACACTGTCCTAACTATGGCAAAGTCAACTGGGCATCTGAAGCATGACAGTGCATCCAAAATTGGTTTCATAGTTTTTGCAACCAAACGCACTGCTCGTCTTTGGAAGCTCAATTTCTATAACCCTCCACCATCCACGTGCGGGCCGCGCATGCACATGTCAATACCATATGACAGCATGACGGCGCGAATAATATATCACATTCCTCACATAGTCTGATGCGCGTGGACTGTGTATGGAGAATGGAATTCAATGCAGTGCTCACATATGACACAATTCACAGAGAGCCAATTTACATTTGTTTCGTATAGTTGATGTTGTAGTATATAGTGAAAGAGAATTGGCCTTACTTCGTAGACCCTACTTGGCACAAACTTAAACAGCAAACTCCAAACAAATTAATCGATCATCATGTTCTTTCTTTCTTTTTTTTCTTTTTTTCTTTAAATCTTAGTGCAGCACCGAAACATTTTTCTTTATCACAGGTTTGAGTAGGAAGAAAAGGGGATTGTGAAATATTTAGGTTATCTGTAAAGTGGTTGAGTTCTGGGACTCTCCCCCCCCCCCCCCCCCCTCTCCCGAATTACAAGCATACGCGTATGCGTTCAGTGCTTTCGTAAGCGTAACCTCGACGTATATAGCTCCCCTCACGCACTCGAAAGTGCACCATGCGTCCAGCTACACAGCATGAAGCCAGACACGCGACTGAGCGTTGCTGACCTAACTGACCGTGGAAATAATGGAAGCAAACCGCGGCTACTCAAAGCAAGAGGTGCGCGACAAACTTTTAGTTTTGGTTCCGTTTCTGCTGTACCAATGCCTCCTTTGCTGTACTCATCCGAAGTTCGAAGCCAACGAAATCCGTTACTGGCCCGCTCCGATGCCGCTCCGCCCTCCGATCTCCGGTGTTGACGCCAGCGAGCCAGCGAAGTGTCGAGAGCTGTTGATGTGGGAGCGGCGGCGGCGGCGGCAAGCCGACATCCGCCCAGCTAACAGCGTAAAGAGCACGCGTTTTCGCGCTGCGTAAGCGCGGCTACCGGCCGCTACCCCAAGCCCGCCATGAAAGGCGCCCGCCAGTCAACGCCCGGCACGATGTCCGCCATAAAGGACGCGCACGTCGTCAAAATCGCCGTCGAGATGGACGAACAAGTGCCGCAACTCATCACGTTCGACCAGCAGCTACCGCTCACGGCAATCATCCAGGACCTGTGCAACACCTGGGCACTTGCCGAACCTGAGCAGTACTCGCTCCAGTTCTCGGACAATGCTCGCTCCTACATCACCGAGAAGAACCGAAACGACATCAAGAACGGCTACGTCCTGCGACTGACGCACAGCCCCGCCAAGACGGCGCAGGACATCCTCGACAAGCTGCACTCTAACAAGCCGGATGACATGCGGGCGGCTCTGGAGCGTCTGCAGAGGCTTTCATCGGACTACACGTTCGCGCTCGAGTTCATAAACAAGCAGGGACACCAGTTGCTCATCAACATGGTCGAAGCGGGTACCTACACGGGCGACCACTTGGCGCTGACTTTGCAGTCGTTCGTGGAACTTATGGATCACGGCATCGTCTTCTGGGACATCTTGGAGCCAAAGTTTGTTGGCCGCGTCGCCAATCAGGTACTGAGCGCGCCGTTCGTCGTTGACCGCTTTCCTTATCGTTCAGCCACAGACGCGGTTGTCTGCCATGCTTCGCGTGCCATACTGCGCGAGCCGAGGCATTGTTTTGTTTTGTTTTGTTACCTTTTCTCGGAGCCAGCGCGTTCTTGCGTGTGCGCGTGTTTTTTATGTCATACCGGAACTAAAATTAGTGAGGTTGCGGGAAGTGAGCTTTAGCATAATTCACTTGTGCGTTAGCCATTAAAAAATGCCTCGCGATTATTACGTTATGAACTGAGGTAGGAGCGTGTTTGTCGACAAACTATCGTTCGAATTGTGCACGTTTATCTGTTGTGCTGTAGTGAAAAGCTACAGCTCTAGCTATATTTTCACAGTGCAGACGATATTAAGTGAAAAAACGACCAAGGCTACAGTGTGTGTCGTCTTAACTGCGAAAATACAGCACGATTTTCAAAAACTTCCCCTTGGCGTGTTAGTAATGACTTTTTCACAAATACAATGTCATTGCATTATTGCCAGTTGTAGTAGCAATGAAAAAGAAACATAGCATGTGTTTTCTCTCTACAGGTGAATGTCAACACAACTCAGGACACAAGGACGTTACAGGCCTCTCTCTCCATACTGGAATCTCTTGTCTTGAACGGCACCGGTCGCTATGCCATGGTAGACCAAGAGGTCACATTACCGAATCTTATCATGCACATGCAGTCATCAGCAGTTGAAATACAGCAGTCAGCTGTGGCACTGATCAACGCACTCTTCCTCAAGGCTGAGAGCACCACAAAGCGCAAGACTCTAGCAGCGACCCTGTCTTCGCGGCACATCCGCAACGTCATTGTTACAGCTGTCCTTCAACGTTCGCAACAGCATGTTGGCACTGAAATGGCTCACCAGCTTTATGTTCTTCAAACACTGTTGCTCAACCTGCTGGAGGAACGGCGTGTTGGTGTTGACCCAAATGATGCCGAGGCTCGTGAGCGAATCCTCGAACTACGACGCATTGCATTCGACGTTGAAGCTGACGGTACCTGTAGCACTACAAGTGGTGGCCGGAAAGGCGGTGGCTATGCAAAAGACTACAAGAAGCTGGGTTTCCAAAACCATACCAACCCTATTGAGGACTTTAGTGAACCACCTGGAATATTGGCATTGGACAACATGGTCTACTTTGCCAGAAACCACACAGAAAGTTACACTAAGTTTGTTCTCGAGAACTCATGCAGGGCTGATGAGCACGAGTGTCCTTTTGGCCGCAGCAGCATTCGACTGACCCGGCTTCTGACTGAAATCCTCAAGGTTGGTGAGCCCCCTACGGAGCAGGGAAAGACTTACTACCCAATGTTCTTTACACACGACCATCCATTTGAAGAGTTCTTTTGCATTGGCATCATGCTCTTAAACAAGACTTGGAAAGAGATGAGAGCGACGACCGAAGACTTCGTCAAGGTCTTTAGTGTGGTCCAGGAACAGATCAGCCGTGCCCTGGCCACAGAGCCGCCTCTCATGAGTCTCGACAAGTTTCGTAGTAAGCTCGCAACACTGACCTACTCGGAGATCATGAACCTGTGGCAGCAGGAGCAGTCTACGAGAGAGGAGTGGGAGAGCCAGGCCAAGCCCATTATCGAACTACGAGAACAGGTCACGCCGGAGATAATGGACCTCATCCAGCAGCAGAGGCTGCAGTTCCTCTGTGAGGGCACACTGTTCACCAAGTACTCAGCAAAGGGTCACAGAATCAAGGACAAGTTCTGGTACTGCCGACTGTCACCGAGCCAGAAAGTCTTCCACTACGGCGACTGTGAGGAAAACGCGACGCCCAGCCTCGAAGAGCTGCCGCACAAGCTGCCTGTGATCGAGATCAGAAGTCTGGCAACTGGCCGCGAGTGTCCGTACATGAAAGACACCCGCAAGGCGAAGTCGACAGCTTCACTGGCATTTTCTCTTATACCAGACTCGAACCAGGAACCACTCAACTTTGTTGCATCAAATGAAAAGATCTTTGACTACTGGACAGATGGCATCAATGCCTTGTTAGGCAAGAAGATGGTCAGCAAGGAAACAAAAAATGACTTAGAAACTCTGCTTAGTATGGAGATCAAACTGAGACTCATGGACACGGAAGGTGTGGACATCCCGGAGAGCCCTCCTCCAATTCCTAAGGAACCGCCTAATTTTGACTTCTGCTATGAGTTCAAGTAGTATGTCAGACAGTGATAAGTGTCCAACTTTGTGTACAGTCACTTTCGAACGAACCGTGCTGAACATTTCATGTGCTTGACCCCCTTTCACCGAGTGCTTTCGCTGGCTCTTTGCATTTTTATCTCATTCATTCTGATCTTAATCTCTGATCTCCTGCTTGGCCTCATTGCAAACCTCTTCATTTTGCTTGTTGGGACCATTCGAAAAGTGCAATTGGTTGCACTAGGTCTCCACAGAATTGGCTGTTTTAACATTCCATCGCATGCTTCTAGAGCAAGTTTTAAGTGACATGTATGTAGAAATACGGACAAAGAGCATGAGCTCAGTTGAACAGTATTTTAGGTTAGTGTTGTGGACAGCTGTTTCGTAGCATTTAGCAGGTACTTGTTGTGTGAACATAGCGACGATCAGTAATTTTGTAAAAAAAAGGTTTTGGACTACTTTTTTCTTGCGTGCTCTGTTGCTTAAGCTTTCTTTTTACATTCTTTCTAAGGTATCCTTAAACATGTGCTTCATTGTCATATCCTCAGATTGTCTTCCATTCATTTATGTACAAAGCAACTTTGTTGTAGAGTGCTGAGGAAAAAAAGTATTAGAACCTTTGTATTATTGTGGGCAAATGAAATTTCCTAGAACAGTTACAAGAACTTTTTGTAGTTTTGTGGACAAATAAAGTATCTATGGGACGGTTCAAATGCCAATACTATGACATTTTATATTGCAGAGGCCCCAAATTGAGTGCACTGTTACTTCACCTAACTTCAACTGAAATCTTCATTTACTGGCGCTCGCATTTGAATCGTCCCATCTGTATCTCATGGTTCCACCTTAGCATGTAGTGCAATGCAGAGACTGAAATATTGAAAACAAGCTTCTGGGTAAAGTGTTTTATTAAACTCAATTCTTTTTATGTGTAGGGTCCATTTCCGGGATGAACAGTCTTGCTCTGAATATTAGTCTAGCAAGCGAAATGCAGAATATACAAAAACGTGCAAAAATACGAAGTGCTAAAGATGTATGGTGCAGTTCACTTTAAAAGAAAACGCCAGGTCTTGTTGATTAGAGCTAGATGTAACATGGAGGCCTGCAGACTATATTTGTGCAGGCTCATCTACTCTTGCGGTAAACATGCGAGCACATGGCCACGCTCCACAGAGTGCCACTGCAGCTTTATATTAAAGCAAAGCTGTACAGGCACAATGGATGCGTGGCTGGTGTCGTCTACTACATTGTTCGGGCACACTAGCCACTGTGGCACGAACACAGGGTTGTGTCTGCGAAGCCAGGTGCTTCATGTAGGAGCCATAAGAGTCAAATGAACCCCATTAACACCAGCAAGCTGTTCTTCCTTAGGGGAGGATTCAGCTTCCTTTTGCTAACTGCTGGGGATGACCAGAGAGGCCAAACTGTTTTTGCCTGACGTAAATGTTTAATGGCGTCGCCGAGGCAGTTAATTAAAAAGTTAATTATAACGGGTAAAACACTGGCCTTTTACGTACAGTCCACAAACACTCGGCTCGCATGCCCACGACAGCGATTCAACACTGAAAGCAAGGTTCTCTTTGCTGCTGCACTACCGGTCCGTGGAGTGCAGCGACATGCTTGCGTGTTCACTCATCGAGAGTGGACACACAGCCTGTGCATATAGCGTGACACTATATATGTGTGACACCATGTACCATATTTGCATGTAAATAACGCGACCGTGAATATAACGCAAGAGGGAATTTCGGTCTCTCAGAAAAAGAACAGAATATGTTACGATCATAATGTGAAGTGGAAGGAAACGACACAAAACGGATGCCCACAGAGCTTTATTCATTGTTACTGTGGACTGTTGTCACAATGTAAAGTGAAAGGACGAGTGCATACACAATTTACTCATCAATACTGACGTCTTTGTGACTGTCGGCGAGAACGACCTGGTCTTCCATGCGACCTATGTTATTGGACAGGCAACACTTCAGAAACGCCTATGACACAATCAAACACGGCAAAGCCTTTCGCGCACTGTGCAGTGATGCACCACGCGACTTCGAAGACCACTTGCTTGACGCGCCTTCACAACAGCACAGATCCTCTTGCTCAAGGTTGCGAATAATATGTGTAACCACACTGATGTGTCACTAACAGCGTTCTAAATCAGGAGAAAAAAAGACTGGGCGAAATGCACAGTGGCAACACTCGGCACGCACACTCTTGCACGAGGCATAGCAAGTGCTAAAGAAAATCGGTTAAAAATTGCGTTACATATTCGTGTCACGAACCCGAATAAAATGCGAGGCGCATTCGGAGGCTGGAAATGTTGGAAAGAAACTCGCCTTATATTCTTGCAAATACGGTATGTGTGACACCATATATGTGTGACACTTCGTATCACTGTTCTTTTCTTCCTGATAAAGTTGAACTGTTGCTCTTATGTCCACTTTAATATGATTTAAGCGTTCCTATTAAAACTCGACCATACTCTACGTTTGGCCACAAAAGCTTATGGGCCACAAGATTTGCAATAAAAAAAATTCCTGTGGAGCCTCGGCACATAACATTGAATTCAATGTTTCACTCTGCAGTAGTTTTTTCAGATTCCGTTAAATTACAAGTGCCATGCAGAAGCTCACGTTTGCCGTAGAACCCATTTCCTGTAAACTTTTGTGCCCAACTGTACATTTGTCGGAAAGTTGGCTGTTGCAAACATTCCTAGATGTCTCGGTGACACTGTTTTGCAAAGCAAGTTTCAAGGGTACCAATGCTTGCTGTTTAAAAATGTTGACGTCTGAGCCATAGTATTTTTGACACTTTTGATAGGGTCAACCCAGTGTCTGCGCAGGTCGCAAGATCACACTGACTGCATTTATCCATGCTTGGCATTGTGTTATGTTTTACAAATCAATGCTTGAGTCTACACACACTAGTCTTCTTATGTTTTCTTAAAAAAGACTGTATGCGCAAGGTTGTAGCTTGCATTGCAATAAGTTGGTGCCTGCTTCAGCAGTTTTACAGTCCTTTGCTTCAATTGTATTTGTGAAGCTGAACCCATTTCCATATTGTGTGAATAATTTGTGTGGCACTCTACTGTTATACTGCCTGTATGAAGTGTAATCGTAGAATAGAACTTTTCACCTGTATGTCCTTGGCGCCAAATGAAAATTTCACTTATTATTGAGAGCACAGCACGCAGTGTGTTTGGACGTTTATTTATTGTGATTATATACAGCAAGAGCACATGAAGACCAAGCAAAATAAAGACTTATGAAAAATAGACACGTGTGGAACTATCTCTCTATGTACCTTCTTGGAAGACTCTCTCTGAAAGACCACGTTATCACGCATTCCTGACTATTTATCAAACAACGCGAGCGCTTTGAAAAACTGCACTCCTATACTGTACTCTCTCACAAATGGATCACTGAGGCAGTGGCTAAGGCTGTTGAATTAAGTTCTTAGGGAAAGTGGAGAACTGCGTGCTGAAGTGATGCTTGTACAGCAATCACACAACACACGAATATGAGCAAAAAAAAAAAGAGAAAGAATGCTCTGCGATGCTCTAGCTTGCATTAAGAACATGAGATTTTTCAGAATGTTCAAGGTACTTGTCCAACTGTAAAGGGTCCTTGACAAGAAAACATCTCCAAAACAGACTGACATGAAGAACCTGCAAAAATTACTCTCAGGTTTCTTGAACACTGTACATAAAAAGAAAAAAAAAACTGCATACTATAAAAAGTGGTACAAATTGCCAATAATTTTCGTGCTGAATAACAATCAGACACTCTCAGAAGGCAGAAATTGTAAGGCTATATACACAAAAATAATGCCTACAGGAAATAGTATTTCTGTTGATACAGGTGATAACCGAGTCGGATGTCACAACAAGAGTGGCTTATAGGCTAAAGCATAGCGCGCTCTGGTGTACACCTTCATCTTGCCAAATGTTATATCTGGCGAACACTAAATCAAGGACGGGACATTCGTCAACTAGTTGAACATTTGCCAACATCACTTTCCTGGTGGCAGGCAAACATCAAAATAAAAACGAGCTTGCTGCTATGCAAACGTGCGTGCACTCAGCAGGTAAGCTCAATGGACAACAAAAGGTTAAAAGCAAGCTCCTCTGTATGAGTAAACAATTTAGGCTAACCTAAGGACAGGCCAAGAGGACTTGAAAGTTAGCTCTGCTTTACCTTGATAGTGTACGATGAGCATCTGCATTGCTTTAGAAGACTAGTGCGCTTTGGTTGATATGTGACAGCACACCTGTTGAATGATCTAAAAAGCTGCAAGCACCACTTGAAGCCAAGCCATCAAAAAGTGTCATTCCAGAAACGCATGCCTTCGTCACCGGTATCCTGTCTATTGGAGCAGAAGGAAAGAAGGAATGAACATGGCATGAATGAACAACGATGGAAGGGTACCACAGACAGAACTGTCAGGCTGGTTCTCCCCTAGAAGCCATACCCAGCCATCACTCACGTGTAGCCTTCTTGACGACGAGTGCCTAGCCAATCGGAATGTTGGCTTGGATAAACAATTCCTCATTAATGTCACTCGAAGTAAAAACATGGGCCTTGAGAAATAAAAGGGCTTCTTTCCATGTGACCTGCCGAGCAAGATCACGAGGCCTCCTCGATCTCAAGCAGGAGGTCATCGCCCTGGAGTTTCATGTCCTTGGTGATGTAGATCTTCTTCACCTTGCCGGCCACAGGTGCCTGCACCACCATCTCCATCTTCATGGCACTCAGCACGACCAGCGCATCACCCTTGTTGATCTGCTGGCCCTCTTTGACCTTGATGTCGACCACAGTGCCCGGCATGGGGGCGCCCACGCTGCCCTTGACGTCCTTGTCTGCCTTGGGCTGTGCCACAATGTCCTGCGAGACCGTGAAAGAGGATGCAATGAGTAGATCTGCAGATGATAGTCAGAATGTCCAACTTGAAACTATCACTCTTTACAGTTACCACCAAGTTACCGACTTTTGATTAAAGTACCTGCTATGTTGGCTGAAATATTCTGTAGGATACCCGCTGTGGTAGTGTAGTGACTTTGGTGTTGCGCTGATCCCAAGCCCGAGGGCGCGGGATCAAATCCCGGCTGCGGTGGGCACATTTCGATGGGGGCAAAATGCAAAAAACACCTGTGTACCGTTCAATGGGTGCACGCTAAAGAACTCCAGGTGGTCAAAATTAATCCTGACTCCGCAACTATGGCATGCCTCATAATCATACTGTGGTTTTGGCTTGTAAAACCCCAGAATCTGTAGCTGAGCGTGATGTCATGGCATTTCAAATAAGTGACAATGAAAGAGCAAGCATTTGTTGAACAAGATTAAAACTTGGACTAGTTGGTACAACAAGCCAGACAGCACCTGTGCGCGTATTTGTATGTGTGCATCTCTGTATTTGTGAGTGTGTGTGTACAGCTCCTTGTTTGTACACTTTCTTTTGCACTGGTGACCCTTTTTGCAACAGTTCTGGCTGTGTAGTTAAGAACCTTGGATTACACAAATCATTCCCAAGCCTTCCGTTAAGCTGTCCCTGATAGCCCACCAGTGCATTGCAGTTTTAGAACATGGAGCTATCGATCATCAACATCATCTTAACGAAGTTCTCAGAACACTGAAATGGCTCTTGTTCTACTCCACCAAATGGCAGTGTATGTTGTGTGGTAGTTCTCCACCAAATGTTTATGTCAAAATTAAAGATTGGGTTTGTTGGATGCATGATAACTATTATCAAAGTGTAAAATACTTTTCTTCACATAAGAGTGCTTCAGCAGAACTTTTTTTTTTCCCTTTTGCTTTTACCCAAGTTGGTATAGCACTTTAGAACAGCGTAAGCATTTGAACAGCTCTGGTTTGTGCAGGTGTCTGTGAGTATTCCGTGGTGAAAGAAGTCACAGGTTAGATAATACAAATTTAATTATAAAACCATGTGTGATGTATGACACAGTGGCAGCCAGCATTGCTACAAGGATGACACTGTATCCACAAATGACTAAACACAATATTAATGGCTAAAAGTGAAGCCAATTGTGCATGTTAAGATAGATATGGTTAACTTAAATGTTTGTTAAGACTCAAAGTTTATTTGAATTTTTCCTTAATTAACACAGGTGGCCAGCATACAACATAACAATGGTTGAAATTGTTGAGCAAGCAATTTAGAAGCACTTTCTTTGTAAGCACTAATCACTTACCTCACTCATGCTGTTGTCCTTGACAAAGACAGATCGCAGTTGGCCGTTTAGCTCAAAGAATACCTCGCGCTCGCCAGTGGGTGTGACATCGGCGGCCACGGCCAGGGTCTTGATGTGCAGTGTCTTGCCTTTCTCTATCGTTACCTGTGATATGAGGTTAAGAACATAAAGAAATGAGTTCAAAAGTAAAACGCACCTCAGATTGCACTTAACCGGCTAACCTCATAGGCTGAAAAAATTTCTTGTTGTTTCCTGCCTCGATGAAACACAACTAGATTACAAATACCTAGCGCAAGCTTAAGAAAGTGAAGCCACATAAGAGTGAAAGGCTCTGTTAGCAAACCCAGAAACAGAATGAGAGAGGAAAATGTTAATAATAAAAAAAAATTCCCTGTAGTGCTTCCGGTGAGGTGCCTAGATAAGGTAGATTGGTTCGCTCTTTGATAGGTATAACAGCAAGCTGCCATATATGGCTTTCCAGTGGGCAGGGGTCCCTCCAGTAAGGATCCAGTCATTTAACGACTGAGCTCTGTAGCCCAGCAAGGCATATTTTTCGCAGTGCAGATAGGCTGGGACATGTCCATGACAGATGTATGTTGCATATGGTTTGACAATGACAAGCCAATGGAATAATGGATAGCTGCTTCCCTGAAACTGCACCCACTGTGATACAATGCACTGCTTTCAAATGGAAAATTGTTATCCACCCAAATGGCATTCCCTTTCATGACATTTCTTCCACCTTGCGGGATTCTGCAGAACTGATTTGTCAATGTTTTTCTTTGTGAGCAAACTGCAGAAAAATACCTTTCTTAGAGGCACCTTAGGAACGTAGTGACACATAGTATTTCAGAAGTTGTAGAAACTCTACTGTTTGTTTCTTGCACGTAAAAGGGTGACACTTTGCAAGTATGAAGCCTGGGAAACACTCACTTGTAAGGTAGTATTTAATTTGATACTAAACATGGTCTCAAGATGCCAGAGAACAAAATTTGTTGCTGACGTCATATAGCGATAAGGTTCAGGTATGATAACTTGTTCATGAAATATAGGCAAGAGTGCTGCACACGTTTCTCCTGACTGCGCTCATATGTGGTCGTCGCATGGTTTTTAGAGCTTTAATTCGCGGGGGATTTTTCTATTCAAATACAGAGGACCCTGGCGTTACCAACAAAGCAGTTCGGTTTATCCGTCAACTCAAATTAAGAGATTTTGAATTATCCAGATTTCACTGTATTACTTTAGGATTGAGGGGCCTCCCACCTGTACTCTATTTTCATGCTTATCTGAGGAGGCAAAGCCACAATGTACAAAGGTTATCGGCACCTTCTGGAAAAATGGGTGTGTCAGATAAGAGACAACAAACGCATAAACTCATTGTTGCAACACCTGCATCCCATGGGGCTGCATGCGTTTCTTTGATGTCATTTTTGTTCATTTTTACTACATACGTCTTGCAGCTAATTTCCCAAATTAAACAACAACAACAACAAAAAAGAAAAGAGAGCCCCCTGATCTGTAGAGGCATTGTTTTGCCAATTCCACTTTTAAGGTGTTCACTCACCTCAAAGTTGTCCCCCACACGGGGTCCGACAAGGAAGACGCGCGTGTCGAGGAGGTCGACAGGGCCGAATGTTTGGCGGAAGTTGAGGAAGTCGTCGCACACCTTAGGGTACATGGCAGCGCTCATCACGTCCGTTTCGCGAATCCTGGGCCCAAACTTGTCGACCAGCTTCTGCTTCAGTGCACCAAGGTCGAGCGGAGGCAAGCTTTGGCCAGGGCGGCCACTGATGCGAGCCATGTCCTTCAGGATCTGTTGAATGTGGGAGAGAGAAAAAAAAAAGAATTGCTTAGATATGCTATTTTCTTTTTTTTTTTAAATGTGACTGCATTGCATCAGGAACTTAATTAAGAGCAAGCTTTGCCTCTGAGCAACTTGGATTTTACCAATTTAAATAGATGTGAAACACAGAAATGCACTCATTATAGAACTGCTGAACTGATTTCAATGAAATGTGTTGCATTTGAGAGAGACGTCTGAATTCTACCGACAGTATGAATCAAAATATTGATTTAAAGCCTTGCATTTTTCAAAAAGATTGCCAGAAGTAGGCTTATAAAAAATCGAGCACCATGTTTGCAGATCTGTAACTACGCATCAAAAACAGATAATCCCATTTCTGTAAACTGCCTCTGCTATAGCATCTAAAGCGGCCAATTATATATATATGACTTTACAGCTTATGTGAATTTGATGCAATGCTTACGAGGGTTTTGCAAAAGTTCTACTAAAATGTTAGAGCGGTGCACAGTCGACTTCTGTTAATTCGACCCTGATGGGACCAACAAAACTGATTAATAATCTGGTGGTTCGAATTAAACAAGATGCAGAAAAAACGCCAAAACACATCACTGATTCATTTGGTAGTATTTGTCCTAACAAGCCCACAAATAATATGCACGCTCACTTTCTATGTGTACAAAATAGTAAACTAACACAGTAATAACGTTAAGCTCCTAAGCAAAGTATAAATCTAACGCGAACCCAATCTTTTAGCGAGAAATATAATCAAAGGTCAAATATGTGTTGCACAATCGTGGCGGGTTTTTTAAAGTCAGCTTCGCCGCACGATTTTGATGTCAGCTTCGCCACAGTTAATCTAAGTTATGGGGTAAAGCATACACACACACTGTGAAGGCAGTTTTTGTTACATGTGCGAATGTATCGCGCAGGCAATTTCCAGCTCAATTTTCTTGCAAAAAAAAAAACGTCACACCTTGGAATCTGATAAATACTGTATCAAACATTGTGAGTGCCGGTTATTGCTTGAAAATCTTCCTAAGGCAGGCCCAAAATAGCCTTTTTTGATGGGAAATGTGTGTTCAACGCATTCACAATCCCCTAAGCTCCACGAACACTGACACTGCCACTAAAGGGGTCGCTGTTGGGAATAGCCACCATAGGGGTCAAATACATGCGTGTAGACAGGTCAAGTTCTAATTATTTTGTGAAGGCCAATTTTAGGATCGAAATAATGGAAGCATGGCCGCCGGTTGAGACCGTTGGTCGGGATCGAATTAACCAGAGTCAGATTAACGGGAAGTCTACTGTATTACATCAATGTCAACTTTTGGTGGGCAACCACCATCAATAGGTGCACTTGCAGAACTGCAATATTTTATTGCTGAGCTACAGAGTTGTAAACATCATTCTTCAGTTTTTCTTCTTTAATTTTGTGATTTTCAAGAACTGTTGTGAAAGAATTGATGGCCTAAATAAATAAGTCTGCTAACTACAGTCAGCATATTTAAACTTTTGCTTTTAAATGCATCCAGATTGGCGCATTAGATGCAGAGAAAAATTATTTCTCCATTCCTATGTATTTAGATAGGAGCTCCCAAGGTAAAGCATCCTCTTAAAGTAAAAAAATGACGCTTGCTAGTGATCATCGTTTATGTATTATTCTACGCCAAGTACACCAACCTTGGCGCTCGAGCATCTACGACTTCTTCCTAAAAATTTTAGACACTTGTGTTGAACACGAAAAGTAATTAATTTTCATGAAATACTTTTGCAGAAAACAATTTTTCACCAGCTCCAGGACCACCTGAACTTTCTTGTACAGGCACGAAAATATGCACCATAAAAGGTGTTGCCAAAAACAGATTTTCACTGATAAAAAAATCAACACTTCATTTTCTCAGGAGACTGAAAAAAGATGGCTTCATACAGAAACACAAGCTTTACACAAGCTAAGTATCCAGGAACTGTACTTACGTGAAAAATGTTTTTTGGGCAGGTATATTGCGCAGAGCATACAAGAGCAGATAAATATGCAAAAAAAGTAATTTTTGGCCTATGTTTAGCCATCGATTCAACGTTGAGGCGGTCCTAGTAAAAATATGCTATATAGCACCTGTGATGGCGCATTGTATTCTTTCCAAACTGAGGAAGCTCTACCTGATAAATTTTTTGTGTTAAGCAAGAAAACAAATTTTGAAGATGTCTTCTACCGCTCTTAAAATTTGTATCTTGTTCGTCTTCGGCGAACAGATGCAAACAGATGCATCAGATTAGGCAGAGACGGCTGGTAATACAGAAAAACTCATCTACAAGTATATCTGCATGCATATTTTCTTTCTATGACCTTGGGCCGTGGTTGCTGTATGTAGCATCTGCAACTATGTGATGTTGCTTAGCTACACAAAAAGTGGCATTCCTTTCTAAGTACATGTTGTTCATGAGAGGGAAATTATCATCCACTCGACTATAGCCCAAAGCTAAAAATTTGATTTGCCATATGTTGTTTCGTGGCATGAATTGACAAACGTCTCAACACTCTATTCAAGAAGCCCTTAAGTCTCATGAAAAACAGGTCAGTTTAAAACAAATGAGGTAACTGGCCTTGCTACGAAGTGGCTCCGGGAAGCCGCCGTAGGGCTCGCCAATGTGGCCCTGCATGAACTCCACCACTGAGCTTGGAAAGCTCAGTTCCTCAGCACGATCCAGCACGTCCTGGCTGCTGAGGTGGTTTTGCACCATGAACTGAGCCAGGTCGCCGACAACTTTTGAGGAGGGTGTCACCTGAAATGATAAGAGAAGGGGGCAAGGCTCTTAATGTAGACGTCTCTTCCCCATACAGCATATAGAAGCAGTCATGCACAGCAGCAGATAGTAGCCCGTTATACTGTCTACTCTTACCTTTATAAGCCGTCACCTCTAAGGCTAAAAGAGCCCAACATGGTTACACACTGCACACTGTGAAGCGATGCTTTAATTAAGCGTACAAAGCAAGTACTTGTGATCTTTCCAAATGTAAGAGGGCTGTGTACAACAGAGCCTCATCATTACCCTCAGAAAAAAGAAAAAAGGTCAAGTAAATGGCGACTGACACCCAAAAAAGACAAGGTCTTCTTGGGTGCATTAGTGTGCCATGTGGTTTGTTGTATACACTTCCATTAATTTTGGGATCGGCCCACATTTTAAACCTCACTACCTCTGGGATTGGCCCATATTCTTCAGTTAGGAAAGCCACACTTCTGGACTCAGTTTAGGTGCGCACGGTTTGAATGAGCACATCTGGGTCCCATTTCGGCCTTCTTGCACTAATTATGCATTATTACTGCTCCGTACATAGCTCTACACTAACTTGGTATGTCTTTTGCATCTCAAGCTTCATTTTGATGACTTCTTCGATGTCCTAAGAGCACTAGATTGCCTCAGATCGCCTTATTTTGACGAAAGTGGTAGGAAACGGGCAGCCAGGTACCCAGATCCCACGAACCGTCAATCGATCCGAAGTCGCTAAAGAAGACTGTCCTTAAAAAAAATTCGAATGTACCACCAGGAAGCATGTGATCCAAACTGCATGATCTAAATAGGAAATTTTTTATGTTGTCCATCATAAAACATAAACTGCGCAAATCGTGTGAATCAGTGACTGAAAGCAGCAACAGTGTCCATAGCTCAGAAGCTTTTAAAAGTTCATGTGTACCTTGATGATGTCGCCGAGCAGCATATTGGCATCACGGTAGGCCTTCTTAATGCTCTCGAAGTGCTCGCCAAGTCCCAGGCTGAATGCCTGGAACTGCAGGTTCGTGTACTGGCCTCCGGGGATCTCATTCTCGTACACGTCGGCATTGCCGCTCTTCATGGTGACGGCACACTCGAACGGGGCATACAGGGTACGGGCCTGCTCCCAGTATGCCGAGTACCGGCTCACACTGTCCAGGGAGAGCCCTTCGGTTAAGAAGGAACGTAGGTGAAGAAAACAGTTTCAGAGCATTATGTATGTTTGTGTGACAAGCAGATGTGGACTGCTGCATGCTTCAATATCGGATGAATTGAGGCAGTAATTCCAAAATGTCGCACATACGGCAACACTTGGCTTAGTTGTGTGTGCAGAGTGAAACAAAGGAACCAAGTTACACTCTGAAAACCAGCAAAACAGCAAATCAAAATCAAGGGCAGTAATCAATTGAAAAGAGGGTAAAAAATTTGCAGTCATACAACAAGGTTTGTCGTTTTGAGACAGAGGTAACTGAAGATCTATGGGAGAGGCCTTTGTCCAACAATGGAGTTACATCAACTGACTTTGTACAAGGTGCACTTAGGAGCTTTTGAATATGAATAATGTGTTTCTGTCTGTGTGCTTTCCGTCCGTTTCCATGACATTGTCACATCATTTAATGAAGGGCTATTTAAATGCTATTAATTTAAAAGTGATTAGTAAACTTATCAACTTACAATGATGCTTTGATGACATGTGCAACAAACATAGCCATAGTGAAAGTTAATTGGTTGCAGTTGGCCTTTGAACAGAACTTAATACAAGCAGACTGTCCTTTCAATTTAAGAAGTCTACCACATTTACGCACTGCCCTTGTAGACAATACATGAAACACACAAATAAAGAAGTTAAAAGGGCCACTGTTGCTTACTGGTCTTGTACTTGGAGCCTTGCAGACAAGCCACGATGGCACCCATGCTCGGCTGTGAGGTCATACCAGACATGGAGTCGACGGCCACATCGATGACGTCTGCGCCAGATTCAGCACAGGCCAGCATGGAGGCAACGCCTGCACCAGCTGTGTCGTGAGTGTGGATGTGAATCGGTGTGTCTGGGTGTCGATCCCTGAGTGCTTTGATCAGGATGCGTGCTGCCTGTGGCTTCAATAGGCCAGCCATGTCCTAAAATAATAGCACAAAAAGAAAAGTTTACATTTATTTCAACAGTACACCCCAGTGTTCAGAAACCATTATGCCGATGTGACAACTACAAATTCACAATAATTACAGAACCAGTTTTCGATGTTTGCAATGCTGACCTGGTTGCACTGACATGGGACACTTTCCCAATAAAGAATAGGAAATCACACTATACGTATCTAAAGAGTGAAATTCAGCAGAAAGAGAAAACAACGTCTTAGGATGCTGTTTCTGACAAACTATCCTCCAGTGAATTATGAGTATCTCCCAAGAGAAGATAATTGAAAGCTAGGGTTAACAAAGGTTGCACAATAAATCAAGTACAGGAGGTATATATAATATAGTTCAGGGAACAGGTGGAAGTTTTTCATTTCCTCTGGGTGAGCATGACATTGAAATCACAACCGCTCTGCCAGCAAAGCGGTGAAGGCTACACCTGCTGTCACAAATGGTAGTGCAGAAAATTGGCAAAAAATAAGGTTAGATCATTAGGGCAGAGCCCAGATGCAGTCAACCTAGTGGCACACTGTATTCTCAGGTCCTTGGTATAATCCCATAGACCTACACCGTAGTGAATCAGATGATCCCCTAAAGAGAAGAGTGTTACAGTGTTTGCTTATCTAAAGGGCTTCCAGGCTTGTTCACATTATCGAGTGACCAAATTGCTGGTGACAACATTGTGATCTACTTTGCCATTATGCTGTTTCTTCTGCTCTGCATCAATTTCGTAGGTGCCACTTACTGCGAGGCACTGTGTGGCGAATGTGTATCTGGCCTCACCTAAGCACCCATGTTGTCTTTGATGTATGTCCTTTTCCACATGACCCCTTATACATCATTAGGTCCCATGCTCTTTCATGCATGGCCCCTTTCATATGTCCCCGTTCACACACAGCACATACAGAATAAATGCTATACGTGAGCGTATATATAGTGTGCGTGTGGCTCCACTTCTCACTGCAATGTATGGCACATGTGCACAACATCAGGGAGTCAGAAATGGCACCAGCTATGTTTGCCTCTCCCGTTTCTCCCATCAATTTGCATTCTTTCCTTCTCTCAAACTTTTTGAGTAGTAGCACATGTGACAATGGCTGTATGTGTCAATGTCACCCTCCTCCTCTTCAATCCCACTCTTCTCCCTAAATTTCTTCCTTCCTTGCCTCCTTCCCTGGCTTCATGGCTAACTTATTATTGCACACATGAAAACTATTACCTCGTCTTCTAGCTTCATGGTCATTAATAACAGTGTGTAAAACGAATGATGAACATAGGAGAGCCATGCACAGCGCTGCATATCTCTCTTCTATGCTCGTCTCTTATTTTATTTATGCATTGATATTAGATGAACATGAATAACCAACTGTCCCGAATTTTCATCCTAGTGAAAATCTAGCTTCACTTATTATGAAGCTCGAAATTCACTACGACAAAATTTAGGCTCAGTTGTTTATTCATATTGTGTAACTTAAAGAGTGCATGGAGTGGGTATGTGACCTTGAAGCCGTCATTAGCTTACCTTGACGCAGAGTACGTGAGTGCCAGCTTTGACCAGCTCGTCGGACAACTTCAGGTAGTAGTCCAGGTTGTATTTTGTTCTCTCCGGATTGGAGACATCGCCGGTGTAGGAGATGGCTGCCTCCACAACACCACCTAGATGTAGACAACCGAGAGGACCATAAGCAAGAACCTTTAAAGAGAAGCTTTACCTTGGGAGCTGCTATCTAAATACATGGAAACGGAACAAATTGTTTTTCTCGGCAACCACGACACTAATTTTGATGATGTTTGCTGTATTTAAAAGGAAAAGTAAAACTAGCAACTGTAGGAAGCAAATTTTTAATTTATGCAATTAATCTTTCTGGAAAAAAATCTTGAAGCTTGTTCAATTTTTAAAAAACCCACAAGTTTACAATTCTAACTCGGCAATAAAAAAACTACATATATCACAATGCTGAAAACTGCCCCTACCTAATTATATACACCTGAAGCAGACAGAGTTGATGTATTATACACTGCTCTCAAATATACCACTATGTAGTTTGTGAGCAGGACTTTTGCAAAACCCTCGTAAACATTTTAATAATTTCATGTAAGCTGTAAACTCATATCACATTTGACAGCTTGAGATGCTTTAATATATGCAGTTTACAGAACTGTGCTATTTTTTGGTGCAGAGTTATAGATTTGTAAACTTTGTGCTTTTATTTATTTTTAGCTTACTAATAATATTTAACAATCTTTGTAAAGAACTTAAGATCCTAAATAAATATTTTGTTTCCTAGAGTTGCCACAATTCAACTTTTTCTCTCAAGTGCAACAAATTTCATTAAAATAGATCCTACGGTTGTCTTGTAAAAACATTTCTGCATTTTACATGTATTTTAATAGGGAAATCAGAGTAGTGCCCCGACCTAAAGGTTCCTCTTAAATTAAGTTTTCTGGGCAAGATATGTTAATTGCATGGGCATTCTCAATAGTAGTTGCGTGCCATCTGCGTTCACTTAACGAATTAGGTGCAATTGAAGCAAGGCACCACTACATTGTCTAAACACTCACTGAGGCGATTGGCATCAAGTGCATCAAGTGCCAGTAGGTGCACGAAATGTCAAAAAGCTCTCGATCAAAGTGATCAATTTCCCTTGGCTTGGTAAGGAAAGAGGTAATGTTTGGTTTCAGAGAAAGTTGTGCATATTTTGGCAATGTTGAAGACAGTACGAGATTTTTCTTTTATATTTGATGGACTGAAAAGGTTTACATTATCGTTTACCTGCTTTCCCAGCAGCCTCCATGCCAAGAATTAGGTTGGGAAGGTAGTTGAGAGAATCAAAGACTCTGAAGATGTCCATACCACAGTCCTTTGCCAGTTGACAAAACCTGAAAGGATGCTCTATCACAAACCACATACTGCACCACAGTCACATTCCGTTAATAGATAAAAATTTTGCAATCCAGATCCAGCCCCAACACGAGTTGCCTGTCCTGTCTAGCACTTAAGCATACCATGAAATGTCTGCTATATTTTATCATTAGCAGATGTGCCCACTATTGGCAAGATTTGTGCAAGCTCTGCCATGTTTGCTCCCATGATGCCGCTTGGGCAAAATGTAGTTTTCAGTTCTTTATGCGAACATACAAATGGTAGTAGCAACAAACATACAAATGGTAGTAGTAACTATGTCTCTGGCAGCACAGGTATGGAGATGGGGAAGACAATGAATAGACAGCCTTCATCACCCATGCAAGCCATCTCCCCCACCCTGGCCTCAAGTACAGGGTTCCTTACAAGCTATCTCCTCCAATGATGAATGCAGTGAAATAAAGACATTATATTTTAAGTTAAGCCAAGACCTAAGGCACAACAGAGTTTCACATCATTCTGTAGAGCCATTTATGCATGATGCACGTATGAAAAAAAAAAAAAAATGAATGAAACAGCCAGACAGAAAACACTTCGAGGCTCATTTTGGTACCAACAGTTTATATGAAATGAACCAATGTTGAGTGCTTTTAGAATTCGATGCAGTGCAAAAGCTGATCTTTACGCAGACATTCTCTGTCCGCTCTCGTGCCCACTCTTTATTTCAACAGGGAACAACAGCGACTCATGCTTACCCTCAAATAATATTATTATTTTTATATAACCTCCGAAATCGAGGTTATGCAGTCATTGTACGCATACATGCTGAGACACGTTTTTGGAGCTAGGCTAATCTTAGTTGGCGACTTCTACTTACCAGATATAAAGTGGCACACTACGGAAAGCAGAAGCGCATGCTCCGATATGCTTATTGACATGATGCTCGCATTTAACCTCTGTCAAATTATAAAAGAACCTACACGTGTCCAAGGAAGCAGTGCTAACATCCTTGACTTGATATTTTTGAGTGACCACTTTTCGGCGGATAAAGCAAAAGTAGCACTGATCGATGGCATGTCGGACCATAAAATAAGCTTATGCTCTCTCCCTATTCAAGACACTAGTTTACCACAAAAACTAATCGCAACTTTTTCAGATTTCAACAGAGCTGACGATAACAGTATAGTAGACCATCTGTTACACGAACTAAGCGCTTTCGAACAACTAGCCAGCGTTTCCACTAGTGACGTAGAGGTATTCTGGCAAAAGTTTAAATCTATTACGTTTTACTGCATTCACAACTATGTACCCACACGAACAAAGAAAAGAAATGAACGCAATCCTTGGATTACACGTGACATCATCCACGCGAAGCGAAGGGTCAAAAGGCTAAGACAGACTACGAAAAATAATGCTCAGGCAAACTTCAAACAAAAGCTAACTCTAGCCATAAACACTATAAAAGCTAAAATAAAGGCAGCTAAATACAATTATTTCCAAAACGCCCTCCGTAACTTTTTCAAGTCCTCTCCTCGTAAATTCTGGAACTACCTGTTGTCAAGGTCTAATCCTAGCCCCGAAGTTACAGGAGAAGAAAATGAAGCGCGAGCTAACAACTTAAATGATTACTTTCAATCAATTTTTACAGTGGACGATGATAACCTGCCGCACCTTCAATGTTCTTCTAACATATTTCTGGGACCTCTGATTGTAACACGGGCCGGCGTGCTAAACCTATTACTGAAATTAGACAATAAGAAAAGCCCAGGACCAGACAAAATTCCAAATGCTTTTATTAAAAGGTATGCTGAGCTAGTATCTCACTATTTAGCCCTAATCTATGAGAAGTCTTTATCCACAGGCACTCTACCAAATGACTGGAAGACCGCTAAAATTATCCCTGTACACAAGTCAGGGAATAAAAATGAGCCCTCTAACTTTCGGCCAATCTCTCTCACAAGTACCGTGTGTAAACTACTTGAGCACATCATCCTTAAACACATAAACGCTTACTTCGATCAAAACCACATTTTAACTCCGGTTCAGCATGGTTTCCGTCAAGTGTTCATCCACAGTCACTCAACTAGTCAAATTAATACATGATTGTCTCCAGAGGCATAGACAACCAAAACCAAACAGACCTTATCTTCCTCGATTTTTCAAAAGCATTCGATCGCGTTTCACATCAGAAACTAATGTTAAAATTTGAGCACTCTTTCGGAAAGGGTCCCATTAGCGATTGGATAAAGGACTACTTAACTAACCGGACACAATTCGTACAGATTAACCATACAAATTCTAAACTAACTCAGGTTACCTCTGGTGTGCCCCAAGGTACCGTATTAGCACCTGCATTATTTCTAGTTTATATTAACGACTTGCCCTCTGACATTCAGGTCAACATAAGACTCTTTGCTGACGACTGTATACTGTATAAAGAAATTACTTCACCAGGTGACCATGTAATCCTAAACAATGCTATAAAATCAGTCTATGCGTGGTATACAAAGTGGCAAATGACACTTAATGCTAAAAAATCAGTTCTTTTGTGAATAACAAGAAAACACCATGTACAGGAGTTCCCTTACACCATAAACAACGCCCCCTTAACAGCAGTCGCAGAGCACAAGTATCTCGGTGTAACACTAACGTCTGACCTTAGATGGATCTCCCATGTTAATCATATTACTTCGATCAACGGCCCTAAGCTGACTTTTCTTTCCTAAGCGGCATCTACGTCAAGCCCCACGAGAAACTAAATTACTAGCTTATAATGCACTTATCAGGTCAACCTTAGAATACGCTATCTTAGCTTGGTTTCCATCGACTAACAAATTAATTAATATGCTAGAGGGAGTACAAAGAAAAGCAATTAGATTCATCTTCAATAAATATCAACTTACAGATTCTCCAAGTGCTCTGCTAAAAACTGCCGGAATACTCACAATCCAAAACCGAGCGACACTCGCTCGATTGAAATTACTGCACCAGATAATTCATAACAAGTTAAATGTTAACAGCTCCAAGTACGTTACCATCGCAAACACTAGAATAACAAGGCTTAAGCATTCGTACACCCTACAGGAATATCGTTTTAAAACTGACTGTTTTAAATACTCTTTTTTTTCGCTAGCCATAAGGCAGTGGAATGGTTTACCTTCCAATATCACCAATAGCTTGTCAAATACACATTTTTTGTCACTTCTTGAAAATTACTTACTAGATTCTCAGTTATGAAATCTAACTGTTGCACACCTTCTTCTCTGTTGTCACTAGTGAATTGCTAACCTTCTTTGTAAGGTTGTAAACGCCTTTGTAAAATACTGCTGGACTGTATAGATATATATATATATTACCCCTCTTTATACTTCTCAGTTTGATGTTGCTACTTACTATGTTTGTTATACTGAGACTTTGTGTTTATATTTTGTATTTTTCTACATCACTACTATGACTTCATTATGTTTATTGCTTGACCTTGTGCCCTACCTGCAATAATCCCTTATGGGATTGGCAGTATTTCTAAATAAGAAAAAAAAAAAAATCTGTAATGTAATTTGGTACGAGTCCTAACACCCCACCTAGCATTTTCCTTTTTACGGTTAGCTACTGTCCTCAGTTTCCTTGGTATTCTTTTTGTTTTTTGCCCCTCGAGGTCAACCGCATGAAAGCCTTTCTCATCGCTTACTTGTACACCACATTGTCAGGGTATGACGTGTAGCCTACAGCGTTGGCACCCCTCAGCAGCATCTGGAACGGGATGTTGGGGATAAGGGCTCGCATCTGCTCCAGCCGTTCCCAGGGACACTCGTGCAGGAAGCGCATGGCGACGTCAAATGTTGCTCCTGCAATGTACGCCACATGGTTGATTGACTGATTGATTAATTGATTGATTGATTCATGGGATTGATCATCCTAAAGCAACACTGTGGCTATGAGAGATGCCACTGTGGAAGGCTCCGGATTAATTTTGATCACTTGGGGTTCTTTCATGCACACCTAAAGCTAGGTATATGAAAGTATTTGCATTTCACTGACATCGAAATGGCAGCAAAATGTACACCCGGCTACAAAATACTAGAGACCATGAAATCTGAGAAAAAGCCTCACAACGCAGCCTGGTATTTTCATTTCAGGCCTCGACTTGAATATGCTCACAACGTTGTTGCATACATTTTTACTGGCTACTGCTACAGGCTGCTTGGGAATTGAATGTTTTCTGAGAACCTGTGGTCCGTAAACTTTTGTGGCCAGGTGTACCTACACGGCCGGGAGTCGAACCTGCAATGTCGTGCTTAGCAGCAAAACGCCATAGTCACTGAGCTATTGAGCATTTAAATGTATGTGCATGATGCGAAATGTGAGCGGTCTCAGTGATGCAAGGCACGAAAGGAGATTTAATAATCTGTTCACTTTCCGAAATGAAAACTGCGGCACAGCCTACGTTCTGCTTCTGCATCCTGTTTAACCGTATTTGCATCTCGTTCCTCCACATAATTACAAGCTACATTGAAGCAATTCCAAAATCGGCCAACTATCTGCCCTAGTGCTACAGCGCAAAGTGAGACATAGGTAAAAGGAGAGGCCAGCAATGATTTCAGTGCCTTTATTTATTTTTATTTTTTTAATATGTGCATCCTGCTCCTGTCTTGTCCACTTTCATTCATGCACAGGCTGAACGTACATAATCAAGGAAGGCACATGGTGGATCATTGCCTAAGATTTCTATTTGAAGTTGACTTTCAGATGCTAGGTCTTAAAAGATGCAAATAAGCATTTGCAGAACTCATTGAAACTTTTTCTTATTGACAGAAATCATTGAAATGATTTTCACTCTCTTACAGAACAATAATTAAGTGCTTTACACAAGGAATGCTTTTTTTCCATTGTGCTCACATATCCAGTGCTTTTATCCCTCTTGACCAACTTCTGCTTTTCACAACTTTAACCACAGGCCCAACATGTTTGTGTTGCGGTTACATTAATGAAATTCCGCTTTTCATTCCATTCATTCCATATAGCCAGGCAGGCCTCAGGCTGCCGCGTGAGCCGCGTGAAGGGCATTCTTCCTTCTTTGTATGTTCATGGCCTGGCAGACGCGACGAAGGGAAGAAAGGACCCCCCGCTCTAGGTCAGCAACACCAAAACAACTCGTCCCCCCCCCCCTGTCCCTCGTCAACGCATTCCCGCGACTAAAGGGCGCCCGGCACCGGTCATCCCAGCCGACCAGCGACGCCGAAATTTTGCTTGGAAACTCTTAACCACCACATGGCGGCACATGCTGGCTGGTCTTCTCTAATCTAAGCAGCAGGTGTGGCAGGCACAACAGGCAATGTGAATTAAGGGCAATGCGCAGCACACTAGTCTACAAAAATTTGACAGGGCCAGCACTTATGAAAGCCGGTCTTATAATCCAGGGCTTAACGAAACTTGGTCTGGTGAGGGGAATACATTTACTTCTTTTTGTTCCCTGTGGTGAGCGTTTCTTTATCTTCAATGAAAAAGGTCAGACTTTAGAGATAAAGTTTTCAGCACGTACTGCAGCACTAGTCCTGCGTGTATGTGCTCATACAATCTGCACCCTGTCAAATTGTTTCACTTACAACATGTCACAGTGACTTCCAGAAACTGGGATGTTTCTCGGTTTCAAAGCCAAAGTATAATGAGCTTTTCTACTGGTGCTCTCTTTTTCACCTTGTGTTGATTGATTGATTGATTGATTGATTGATTGATTGATCAACATGGTTTGTGTGTGGAGAGACACAGGGGCAGCACTCACCGCCCCAATTTTCCAAGCTGTAAAGTTTGTCAAAGCTGTGCGCTACAAAGGGGCTGATGTTGAGGAGGTCGATTGTCCGCACTCGTGTGGCCAGAAGTGACTGGTGGGCGTCACGGAATGTTGTGTCCATCAGTAGTAAACCATCATGCTGGCGTACTTTCTTGGCGAATGCTTCGGGCCCTTCCTTGATTATCACGTCACGCAGTCCTGGTGGTGGTTTCGAACCTATGTGGAGAGAACCGAAGTATAAAATAAGCTAATGCATTGCTAAGAAAAACAAAGCCAATACAATAAATTCGCAGGGGCAGAATGTTTTCAGCTGGTCACTTTCAGAGAAACTTTCACTTCGGCGCAATGTGCAATCTGGCACGATGCCTCACTGGAGTGACGATCGTTCTGCCCACTGGCTCAGCCAATCAGCATCGTCTGAAAGTGATCAAATGAAAATACTACTACTCCTGAATTGAAGGTGCGTACAGTACACAACTACACGATGCATGCTTTTATCAGTAAGTAAAAATTCAAAGTGCACTGTAACCGAATCACAAAGGCTTGCAATAACTGAAGTTCAGATAGTACAACAGTCAGGTTAATTCAAACAAATATAAAAGGTTTTCTTGGCCCTATAACTTCTGAATGAATTTTAAAGCCACCTGCATAAGTGGCAAACGACAATTAAGTTATTTCAAACTTCTTGGCTATGTTGATGGAGGCAAGTAATAATTGAATTACATTTTAGTATCAAATATGCAATGAACGGCGACAACTAACATGCCTGAGTACTCCTCACATACCCTAACAAGGTAAGACCTTGTGCACTTTTGTAGTTCACATGCGAGTACCTGGCATAAAATTATAAGACGGAGTGAATTGAATTAAAGACGAGTGCTGAACTGGTTCGAACGGAAGTTGTCGCATTAAGAAAAGAAAACGAAACTGTTTTCGTTAGTAAAGAAAATTGAAGAAAGGGTTAAACCTCTCAGGATAAAAGCAATGTGTGGTAAAACCTTGTGCCTCTCTAGTTTACCAAAAGAGTCTCAAATTGAGTGCCTCCAACACATTTATTTATTATTACTTCTTCCTTTTACCCTAGTTCACTGCTTGGCATGTTGCATGCACTAAAAACCACACACCCAATCAATTTCTCTTAATAAGCTTCACTGTTCTGGCATATATCACTGTTTTAACATCCTCTGTCTTTTTTACACGGCAGTAGAACTTCGTTATAATGAAGTCACATCCGACACAAAGATACCTTGGTTATATTCGATGTTTGCTATAAGCATATATTCTTTACATGCTGATATCTGCGATAATTATTTTAGATTTGCGTTATGATGTCCGATAATTCATTATATCCTTGTTTGTTACATCGAAGTTCGTCTGTATAGGATTAGTGTAGACAGACATGCATGCATCTATTAACACAGCCATCATGCAGAACAAGTTAGAAATATACAAGACATTATAACAGAGAACTGTGTGCATGCAGATCAGAGCAGCAAGCAACCAACAATGCAGACAAATAAGATAGACAAAAACGCTGGGTTTACCAGGTATGTAAATCTCTTTGCCAGGGCCTTTTGAGAGAAGGCAAAGGAGAGAAAAATTGAACACTGGTTATGATCGGAAAAGCAAATCAATGTACAGCAACACGCCACAGACATCCACGCTTCCTCCACCAGACAGACATGACAAGACACGTCACCACAACAAGAAACACGATAACCACTACACCACCACCACCACCATTATGCTATGAAGGATTCAGGGCTGAGTGACTTGCAATTAACCTTGAAATTAACCTTGTGATTAATTGACTAATACTTTAAATGTGAACTTTTTCATCATGATTAATCAGTCAAAGTCATGTGAGCAAAATCGAGCAAGTGTCAACATCGACCTTGCACCTTCGCTTGCTCAACAGCAAGGAAGGTGACTGATATTCGTCTGGTTTAATGTCCCAGAGCAACACTGGGGCTAAGAGAGTAGCCGTAGTGGAGGGCTTCACATTAATTTTTACCACTTGGAGTTCTTTGACGTGCAGCTAAATCAGAGCACACAAGCAAACTTGCATTTCATCCCCGTCGAGCTGTGACTGCCATGGCCGGGAGTTGAACCCATGACCTTGGGCTCAAGAGCAGAATGCCATAGCTACTGAGCTACTCCGACGGGTGGTAAGGAAGGCAATTACAGACCAACCTACGATGTTCCAACTACAGGACAGTGTCTGCATGCCACTCTGCACAGAAGCCACCCATGCAAGCTGTACTTCCACAAGCCTCCTGGACAAAAGGATGAGTGAACAACCCTCACTACAGCTGGAATTATGATTTTCTCCGAGTTGAGCTTGATATGCTTGATATGACTACTAAAGCGAGGTCTTGCTGATGTGATATCAAAGGTAAATGTCGATTCAAATAACTTAACTTCTAAGTGTATGTACACAAATCATAAGTACTGGTTTTGTTATCGAGCTCACATATGTAAATTCACATATCTTATTAATCTAATTAATTGATTAAAAGGTTCAAATAATGAGGCAATTTTCTTTTATTGATGCCCAGCTCTAGAAAGATTTGTAGCAGCTGCCAATCACGCCAGGGATTTAAATTCATTAAAGGTAAAATCCAAGGACAATTCTGTGTTCTTTTTAAAGCACTGTTCTGAGTTAACACAATGTGTAACTGTTGAGAGTTCTGGCCATTACAGGTACATATTAGCGTTAATATTTTAAAAAACTAAGAATGTAAAGACAAACAGCAGCACTGAGGGTGACATCTCATTATACTGTATTCAAACTAGAATAAGTTGAATTCTTTTGTGCAGCAGTTCTTGGAAGGGTAGTATATAGTACTATACTATATATAATACTATATATAGTATTAGAAAGTTTGCATTGTTGCCAAAGCATTTGTAAATACAACAACGTGCCCGGCACAGTTCAGATGAGCACAGTTTCATAAGGTGTCACCATCAGCGCTGGCTCTTGGTTTTGTCTCAGTTACTATGGTTTAGTCTCAGTTCAGATACTATGTTGTGGGTACGTAATCCTCTTACAATAGTCGCAACACTGTCCAATCTGCTGTTAGTACTGTGTACATGAAACATTTTCAGCTTGTTGCAATGGCACTAGAAGTGAAAAATCACTAAAAATGTCTATTGGCAAAAACACGCTAACAAATTACACAGAACATTTTCATCCTATCGCAATGCCACTGCAAGCAAAAACTGAACAATACCAAACAGGTATTGGCAAAAGTGAACCGATTACTTAATCATAATTTTTATTAGAGGTTTAACATCTACAGAATGCAGCATAGATTAGGAGTGACACCACAGTGGATGCTTGTAGTAGTACTCTGAATATTCTTTTATCACCTGGGGTTCTTAAATGCACACCCAAACCATGGTACATAGTCGCCCGTGGCAAGGAATCAAAGCCGTGACGTCACGCTCAACAGAATTATTGCCATAGCCACTGAATCACTGCGACATGTAGGTGAAGAATCTTTAAAATTCTTTTAATGGAACACAGGCACACACACTGAGTCTGTGCTTGCTAAGAATGCATGTCTGTGCATCATTTTTTGTGGGGTAGTCAATTCTGCTACTGATTTGACTTGGCCTGACTCATTGAACAAATTCAGAGAGAGTTCTGTAAAAGGAAATTACTAATCTAGTCTGACATATCTTCACTCCTCTAAGGTGCTATGTTCTTATTTTTCAACGTGCTCCCAAGGTAGACTTCCAAGACAGGAGCACACACAGTCACCCCTCATGTAGCATACATCAACTACTACTACAGTTCTACAGGCTCTAAAAAAAAGGTGCAAAACTTGGACCGAACACAACGAATAAGGCACAACAAGGCACTTTTGTGCCTAGTTTCATGGCGTCATAAATATTGATATGACAAATTGATTGATTGGGTTAAATGTCCCAAAGCAACAGAGGGGCTATAAGAATCAGTATAGTGAGGGCTCTGGATAAATTTTGACCATTTGGGATTAGTATTGAATGTGCACCAAATGCTTGCTACCCACACATTTTTGCATTCCGCCTTCCGTCAGAATGCGACTGCCATGGCTGGGAATAGAACCTGAGACCTCATGCTCAGCAGCGCAAGCACCACTTAGCCACCGTAGCTAGTCTAGGATGCTTGTGTCAGGTCCGAATTTTGCGCCCTTTCTTTTTTCCAACCACGTTACCAAACCAACTCGCCCAGCCGTCTTGTGTTCTGCAACTGCTGTCTGCAATGCACTAACCTGGCTGGATCTCCGGAATGACTGGAATGAGGTCCGACGGCTTGAGCGGAGTTGCCAGGGGAGTCATGGGACCATTCACCATGACATTACCCAAGTAATAGAGGAGCTTTTGTGCCCTATTTTGCGATGGCATGAAGAAGAAGAGCTCGGGATGCTCGTCGATGAAGTAAGTGTCGACATTGGAGCTGAGGAACTTCTCATTTTGGAACACGTTGAGCAGGAAAGGAATGTTTGTCTGCATGAAGTAAGCGATGAGAGAGGTTGTAATGAGGACACCGAGTGGTGGAGGAGACAACAAGGCCTCTCATACTTGAGGTAATTCTTTTCTCATTTTCATATTTTCCGGAGTATTCAAAGCCTTATTCTAATATTACCCTTACTGCAGAAGATAAGAGGCAGTAGGAGGAAAATGAAATCTGTTTTAAGAAAATGAGATCCACAAATGCAGTCTTTAACGTTTCGCTACCAAAAAAATTAGGACCATTAGGTTGACATCAAGAAAGCTGTACCATAGAAACATAGCACAGCACTACTAAATTTTGGTCCCATTTCTATCAACATGTGTCAGTTCAAATAAATTTGACCAAACCCCCATTTTATATGATATCACCTCGTTCTATGACAAAATTGTAACTCCTTGCTCAGTTCATAGCCATGCTGTATTTTCTGCCTAATTACAGCCCCGAGTAAAGGAATAAAACATGCACGTAGCACATAAAAATTACTGCATAGAACAATGATAAAATTATCACCATCATGCACAATTATTGACACAAAGCAAGTCAAATTGAAAGAACAAATGCTCTCTGTTAAATGCTTCATTGCAATGCATGCTGCATTGCTGTGAAGCGAGGCAAAAATTTGTATATGAGCTGCATCTGCACTATGTATTTAAGTTCTTTATTGTAGAAAAAAGCTCCACTTAACAATTGCCATTTCAATCAATGTGGTCAAAATATTACTTTATATAAAGCACGACAAAACCACAAGAAAAAGACAACGGACGCACGCACCTTGACACCCCGAACTCTGAACTCTCGCAGGCAACGGTTCATCTTCGCCGATGCAGACCTCATGTTTTGCGCGTGAGCAATGACCTTCACGAGTAGCGAGTCGTAGTACGGCGAAATGATGGCACCTGCAAAGGCCGACGCACTGTCGAGCCGAATGCCAAAGCCCTCTCCACTCCGAAAGACCTGAGCACAGAGATTAAAAAAATAAAAATAAAACAGGGTGAGTTAAGAGCAGCCACAAAATCAATAACTCTTTTACACTAAGGGGATCTAAAGGGTACGTAGCAGTTCTCTTGTAATGAACATCGGAATCGCGATAACACTTATGGAAGCAGCAAGAGACTGCTAGAACGAAACAGCTTCCTATACTCCTCGGTGGCTGAAGAGATCAGTATGTATACCATTGCTTAAATGCTGCGGCATGCTGCATCTAGCTGACGGCACACATGACGGTGTATGTCATCATTTGTAATACGATGTTCCTTTGCAAATTATTTCTGTGGGGACAAGATAATGCACTACCTGTTAATAAGCCAATTTTTGTTCTCAAATATACCCCGCGTTTCCGGGAAGACTGAAATAAACGCAGCACAGAAGAGACTATTTTTTTTTCTCCCACAAACCACTCGCCCCACTGACAGATATCAGAACCTGTGTCATGATCACTAATGAATGAATTAAAACTCACTAATCAACACTCTAGCAAAGAGTCCTTAGGGGGTGTGCAATATGAAGGCCACCAGTGCGCATACCCATTTGCTAGCAATCCTATGCCAAGCATCAGCTTCAACAAATACGTGATCTTTCTGAAGAGTATCTACCCTTTCTCTTTAGCAAAACCTACAGGGTGTAATTTGGCAACAGTACATCGTGAAAGGATGGTTTGTTGATGCGTTTAGCCTGCAGGTGGCATGACCTTCACTTATATTTGCTATGCATGAATGAGTACTGTCGTCCTGGTCTCAGCTCAATTTTAAGTCCACAGGTTCCAACGTCCAAAGTCCGAATGGAGCGAATTGAACAAAGATATACTGCATAGAGTCCTGTGAAAAGCTTAGTGATAGCCCAGCAGACGCAATTAGCAAGATTCTAACAGCGTTTGGAGAGGCCGATATGAGCACAAAGCACATATAAAAATGTGGCACAACCACTTCAAGGAAGGTCAAATGTCTGTGGAAAGTGAGCCATGCTTTGGGGGAACCTTCAACAAACCATAACAATGTGAATGTTTAAGAAGTGCAAACCTTGAAAATGAGAGATCATCAGCTAACTGCTAGAAAAATTGCTCTAGCTAGTGGACTCTAGCTAGGTGCTGTGAATGCCATGTTGACGATTTGGGTACGTAGTGGGTGCCCAAAAAGTTTGTGCATTGGCATTTGACAAAGGAATTAAAATATCTGGAAACCGATGCTCATGGGATTTGGTCTTCTTTGGCACAGCACCATATTTAAGTGGTTCGTCAAGTTTATCACTTTCCAGACATGGCTCCATACGATTTTTGGCTCTTCCCGCAAGTAAAAAGGCATTTGACAGGAGAGAGAGAGAATAAATATATCTTCATTATGTGAATGTAGCTTTGGAGAGGCATCCTCATTCGAGAATGCCGTGAGCTCGGGCCACATCCTGGGCCCTCTCGATCAGCCGTTGCTGATCCTTGAGGTCAAAGCTGGCCAAGGCTCTCTCCCAAAGTTCGCTGGTGTGATAAGGGTTTAGAGGATTTAGTGGTGCCTGTTCGCAATCCCATACTATATGCCTAAGAGACACAGGTTCTCCGCAGAAGCTGCATTGCAGAGAGACAGAGAGAGAGAAAAGTCATAAGGGAAAGGCAGGGAGGCTACGAGGTGATTTCTGGTTGGGTAGGAGAATGTATTGACTTGTAGAGCTCGGAGGAATCTCTCCTACTCTCTTCGTGGTGACTTGTGTAGAATGATACTTGACAGGAATGCACTTTCAAACCCAAGAGGACATCAGGCGCAACATGACAGCTGCCCTAACAACACTTCTCGAGAAGGTGCTGCAGGACTGTTTTGAAAAGTGAAAGGTCTGCATGATTCGGTGTGTGAAAGCAGGCTGAAGCTACTTAGAAGGGGGATTAGGACGATGGATACACCAGGCAAATCTTTTTTTCCAGAAGCATGGTCAGGTACTTTCCAGACAGAACTCACATGTACTCAAAATGTGTAGCACAGCTAGCTATAGTGCATCATTGTTTTGGTTAGCATTTCTCTGTGCTGCATTTTCTTGCAGGTGTGAAAAATACTAGCTTCTATACCTCAATGCGTCCCGTGTCGGGCTGAAAGTTCTTGGCAGGGTCCTCCGTTGTGACTCGGCACTGAATGGCGCAGCCCTTGGGCACAATGTTCTCCTGCACTAGGCCGATGTCTGGCAGGAGGTGTCCCTCGGCAATCTTAATCTGGGACTGCACCAGGTCGACACTAGGGCACAAGCAGAACCACACAGAGTCACGCACCACATGAGCTGCAGTGCAAGGAAGAGAGGAGCAGTAATTCACTGCCGACATTAAATCCAATGGCACTTCATTTTTAACTCTGGACAAGTCTCCTCTGTCACATTAACTTGAAAAATGCTGTTTTAATGGTATCTGATAGTTTATGTAGGTATGGTCATCACACTTTTGCCTAGAGCGCTGGGCTTCAGAGCAAAGAGTAACATAACGAAGCAGATACTAGGTTCAAGGTACTCGGCTGAATACTGCGTTGCCTCAGCATCCTCATGGCTTCTGCTAGTCACAAGTATTTTCTCTCAAATTGGCCAGCAACGTACAGATATTGCTTTCTTTGCATTGTATCGCACCAATTCTATTCTCTAGACAGAAGTGTGGAAGAATGTACAAAGAAAAAGCACCGGCGCCATAAGTTAAATTCATTCCCAGTATCACACGCTTCTGCCACAAATTCATTAAATCATTCAAAGAACATTGCACTCATTAGCTTTTCAAGAAAATTCCACATAATATTACATATGGAAGCATGGCAAATGTCTCAAGAACTGCATTACATAAAGCCATGCCTCTTTTGACAGCAATGACAGCATTACATACGCAACAGAAGTAGGCATGCATATATGACACACAGATTACATATACAATGGTAGAGCTAAATGTTGCAGAAGCAGCAACTTCTGTAGGTCTGCTATCACTAGAAACAGGAATCATGCTGGTGATAACAATGGACACTAATCACAGTATAGTAGGCATTATTGAAAATAAAGCAACATGACCACAAGATGCAAAAACAAAGGTAAAGCCAGCCCCTCACCCAGTGATTTCTTCAGTGATGGTGTGCTCTACCTGAAGCCGAGCATTGACCTCGATGAAGTAGTGACGGCCCGTCTCGTCAAGGAGAAACTCCACTGTTCCTGCATTCTCGTAGTGAACATGCTTGGCAAGGCGCACTGCATCTGAAAGCATGGCTTGCCGGACCTAGAAAAACGAATAATTCTGCGATTAGGTGCAGCCTTAGACTTTCACATGCTGCCTGCTTGCAGACTTTCACATGCTACATGCTTTTCATGTTTAAAACCTTTTGAAGTGCGACAACGGAGACAGGAGGGTAGAACAGGTAAAAACATACATGTTAAGCAGGTTGGCAACCACTACAATGTAGATGTATCATGTTCTACAAAAAAAACAAAATAGCATTTGTTATGAAGTTAACAAAAAAGATTGTCTGGGTGTATTATCAAACACGGTTAAAAAGATTTCAATTGTTTCGATATTGTCTACATGATGCCACTTTCATGAGGCAAGGGTTATGCAGGACAATTGTGGCAACGCATAAACGTACGTCTTGGGAACACCAAGCCTACAAGGATCGGCGCCTCTTGTAGTGCATTGGAGATGCTGCAACTGTTATCCTGTGTTCGATGAAATTAAGATAATCTTCAGACACAGGAATCAACTCTCCAGTTGGAGCTTGTGGAATGTTTCTACATAAGAAAGTAAGGCGAGGCATCTGCCAGCCAGGCCACTATCACACAGCATTATAAAGAGTATGCCTACCTAAATGCTTAACAGGTGCTATTATTTTTTGGGGAGGTTTCTGTGGTAGATTTCTTTCTTTTTCTTTCTTCTATTTAGTTATGATAAATATATACCGCTAAGCATGCACGATTGCTTATTTACTTTTGAAATATTTCCTGGAGGAGTAATAAATTTTCTGTTGTGAACGAAGCACTTGTCCTGTTTCTATGCGTCCTACCCTCCTGTTCTTCCTTGTTACGCTTTAAAAAATCTTCATTTCGAATCTCTGTGCTGCCTTCATGGAGTTGAGCTGTACTTAATTTGCATACGCATGAAGCACGTTACACCCTTGCTGATATGTTTCAGCTATTGGCACTGCCTACTATCTTTGCACACACTGTGAGTGAGTGAATGAAATCAGTGCACCCACAATCTACTCTAGATCACAGTTCCCCTCTTTTATATCTTTCAGATTTCTCTCTCAAGTGCTTCTAAACTGTTGAGCAACACTAGATAAAATTAGTGTACCAATTTGGTGTGCTAAAAGTGTGTTCCCCTCAAGTCACATGTTTATGGGCCCACTGACTTAAAGTCACAGAAAATAAAACACAAACAAATGGTGCAGGCGATTAAAGAAGATACAAAGTTCAAAATTTTCACTTACAAGGGATAAGCTTTGGGACGTTAATGAGTCTGGTTACAGTCACATTTCAGTCATATGACTGTTTGACTATGACCTGTTGCACATTTTGTGGGTCTCAGAAGCTGAATTGCCACACTGGGACACCAACAGCACTACTTAAAATTCTCCAATCTGAAGCAGGCTTGAGAATGATGCCCACCTTGGGATCAAGGTTGGCAGCTGGAGCAATTTCAACAACTTTCTGGTGCCGTCGCTGCACTGAGCAATCGCGCTCATACAGGTGCACCACATTGCCCGCTTTGTCACCTAAAAAGAATGCGTGAGGAATTGAAGTACTATGAATAAGCACGAGATACAGAGGCCAGTGACATACTATACAATGTTAAACTTTAACTCTGGTCATATGGTAAGCATGGCAAAAGAGCAAGGCATGCTTATCACATAAGTTTTGAAGAATGGCTTCATATGTGAAAGTACTCCAAGTAGTAGCATTGTAGAATAGTAGCAGTAATGAGCTTGATTTCTGAATCATCAAAATAGTCCCAAATTTTTCTAAGGATCTGCAACTGGACATCAATAACAACGAGGACAAGTTTATGTGAAGAACACTTCTTCAAATTGAGCCACATAATTTTTTTTTTAAGCTGGAGGGCACAAAAAATTTCCACAGAACAATGTCCAGACGTCTAATGGCTGGATGAACAATCAATTCAAAACCTAATTTATACATTTTCACTGGTGCAATTTTTAACCGCAGCATAGAACTTGCTTTGTTGTTTTTATTTTTATGGTAGCATTGCAAGCGCTGGTCAAACACTGACCATGTGTCATTCTCACCAAAACTTCGCTTGAGCTAGTCCAACAATTGGTAGTATTGGCAGAGGCGATGTCAGTGAGAAAATGAACTGGGACATCATCGAATAGTACTTCAACAAATCTGCCAAATGGCTTGCGTATATACAAGAGATGCTATTCCTTACCCAGCAGCTGAACCTCTATGTGACGTGGGCGGACAATGAACCTCTCGATGAACATGGCACCATTGCCAAAGGCAGCCTTTGCCTCCGACGTGGCCCTCTGAAAATTCTCTTCCACTTCCTACGAGAAACAGAAGATTGAAACAAACACACTTCAATCCTTGCAACAGCAGTCGACAAGTGCAATTTAAGAAGCAAAAGATGTAAGTGGCATTTGTTCACAAGCACCATGCACTAATCGACCTGACTGAAAAATGTGCACAGCACCAGGCTATACATGAGAAATTGAAAAGAAAATTTAATGTCAAAAGAAATTCCACGTTAGGTCTACCACACTCGCGAGCTTTTTCTCACTATGTAGGTAAAGCTATAGGCAAAATCATGTGTGTGGAGCCATAGCAGCAGATAGTCCTGTAGTTGACTTCACATTTTCTAACTTAAGAAATGGAAAACATAGTTTTATTTAACACAGAATGTAAATTGAAAAATGACATCTTGTTTACAAGTCAGTATAAACATTTTATTCCATTTTCTAGACTGCACTTACGAGTTCTAGCATGTGTTGGACCATGGCATGTTTCATGCACTGATCATACACAAAATGGCATCCACAGCTTCCGGTAACCACTTGTCATGCGCTAGTTTATCACTGAACTTGCTTCAGATACAACAAACTTCAGCAGCAAATGGCCGTCAGATCAAGCAAATTGTGACACTGTTAACGTTGAGTTAATTGGGGTGACCTCCATAAAAAAAACAACCTACATGATGTCGGAGAAATTAAAAATGGTGCCAGCTCGTCTGGACCACTTGGCGCAGAAATACGTCTTCAGAAACTTTTCCCCAACAGCTTTGCTTTCATAGATAGAAAAAGTTGCCCACACCATACAATCAGACAAAAAAACTTAGAGGCACGAGATTTGCAAAAAAATTTAATGCCCGGAAAGCCTGGGCACATAGCCTCAAATTCAGTTTCAGTTCGTAGTTATCTATCTTGTGATCCATTAAATTATAAGTGCCATGCCTTAGGCATGAAACCTGTCTTGTAAGCTTTTGCAGCCGACTACACAAGCCTATAGCGCATTTGATCACAATCACCGAAGAGCAACAACAAAATAAGGTATGCCTGACTGCCTCAAGCCATCTATTATACATCTCAGAGGATGTGCTTCATAAATATCCTACGGTTCTGCATTGACCGAGTTTTGAAGTGATGACAGTTATTCGCAACAAATTAAAATGCATCTCAGCATTTATACATTTGGCAATGTAGGTGACATTGGTGCGATTATTGCTCAGACAAACAGCTCTGGGGTTTCAAAAATGTTGAGCAACCAGCCGCTCCACGCTTTTGAGTAATTAACGAATTAGACATGTTGCTGCTGTGTTTCAGTTTGTGCCCATTACAGTTAAGCAGGAACTGTATCTAGTTTCAGGCAGCTAGGGCAAATGTTCAGGAACAAACCTATTATCTTTTTATGGAAACTTGATTACTCTCCAACACTATTTCACAAGCTAGGCCATCATCATCATCTTTCACATCCCCAGAGATCTCCAATTACCCCTACTTTGTGTCAGCCAACCTCATATTATATACATGCAAATTCCTTAATTTCATTACACCATTCAATTCTCGGACATTCTCGATTGCATTTTCTTTCCCTTGGCCCCCATTTTGTAACTCTTATAGACTGGTTATCCACTCTACGCTAGGCTATCAACATAAAAAAACTGCAGTGGTGAAATATAAGAAATATAAATGTAGGAGCAATCTGGTGTCAGTCAGGTGGAGACCAGAATGACAATCTAAATTAAAAAGGTGAGCACGCATCTCGGCAACAAAGTAAGAGGCACTAACACTCATTTCCTTGACGACCCGCATTCCTCGGCCACCACCGCCATAAGCAGCCTTGAAAATGACCGGTAAGCCATGCTGCTTGCAAAACTCCACAGCCTCCTCTGTTGTTTCTACGGGCCTGTCTGTTCCAGGAACAACCTGCACATCTGAGAGATGTTGTTAGAGAGCACTTATATAGTTTCAATTAATCACATCTCACATGAACAGAGTTCAAGGTTTTCAGTTAATGCCAAGAAGCACTGAAAAATACACACCTAATTAACTTTTGCATACTCAGTTTAAATGACAAAGATAAGCATTAAAGGGCAATATTGCATACAAGAAAAGGAGCATATAGGTAATAAGGCTACGGAATTATGATAATTTTAAGCTTCACAGCATGTAGTTGTCATTCATTTAGTAGCAGATCACTTGCAATAATTAAATACTAAAGCAGAAAATGATAATTTGCATTTGTTACCTTCATGAGGTGGTCTCGATAAGCATGAAACTAAAGTTAAAGGTTATTTGCCAATGAGGGTCAGTATGAGGGCCTGCAACACATATTTTCATTGATTAATTGGCAACCTTTCATTCATTAAATTGATTGATTTAATGTGTTCAATATCCCAAAGCAACAATGGGGACACGATACACATGGTGGGGGACTCCAACTTAATTTTGACCACCTGGGGTACTTTAAAGTGTGCCTAAATCTAAGTACACAAATTTTCTGTCTTCATTAGAATGCAGCTATAACGGCTCAAAGGCTGAACCCATGACGTCGTGCTTAGCAGCAGGATGCCTCTGTCACTGCGCTACTGTGGCACTTAATATACAGTCGGCGACAGAAGCTTGCAGGACGTGAGATTTGTGAAAACACTTAATTTCCACGATAGCCTCAAATTCAAAGTTTCAGTGCGCAATAGCCTCTGTGACCTACTAAGTGATTCATCAAGTTAGAAATACCACACATGATAGTGCAGAGATTCATACTTGCCATAGAAGCCCACGTCCCGTAAACCGTCTGTGGCTGACCCTACAACGAACAGTGCTTCCAAGGTCATATGGCTCATCTACCTGACAAAGTACATTAATCTTGTGCTTGTGATTCAGGATCTGGCACGACACATGTTGCAGCCAAACCACCTATGGCAAATTTCCTGTACGAAGGGCCACATACAGCTTAGGACTAACAAGCCTCCATCATACCTGCACTGATGGCCGACTGGCGAGCAGCTATCTTGTCCCCCATCTTGGCCATGACATCCGGTGTAGGACCAATGAACCGAATACCACCATCGATGACAGCCTGAGCAAAGTCTGACCTTTCCGAGAGGAAACCATATCCCGGATGAATGGCATCCACTTGGTTCTCCTGCAATTAAGTGAACAATTACAAGACTGCAAATAATGTTCTTAAACACTTGTTCACAGTAACAGAGAATGAGAGCCACTTAAGTATGCCTCAAAGACTCCTAAAATTAAAGTCAAGCGTGTTGAGACGCATATTTGCCAGAGGTAGAAAATGGAAGATAATAAATATGCCAGGATGGCAACCAGATTGTAGCCTGAGACAAGTCTCTCACACTTAAGGAGAAGCTTTGCTTCAGAAGCTCCTATCTAAATGCAGAAATCGTTTTGCATAACATTCACTGCACCAAATTTGATCAGATTGAAAGAAAAAGTTAGCAGCCTAACAACTGTCAATAGCACATTTCTTTATTTTAGACCATCAATATTTTTTTTTTAAATTGCTCAAACTTGGGAAATCTCAAGAAACAAAGGCATGTGAAATTTAGAACTGGTACTCAGCAATAAAAAGTCATGTCACAATTCTATAAATTACATCTATTAAGACTTTTAAAGCAGACAAAATTGATGTATTAGCATACACAACTCTGTAGTACACCACTGATTTGTGTGTAGAACTTTTGCAAAACCCTCACAGACATTGTAACAATGTCACGCAAGCTGTAAATTCATACATCAAATTTGTCCACTTCAGATGCTCTAACAGATACAGTTTACAGAACTAAAATATCTGTTTTTGGTACAGCTACGGATACTTAGTGCTGCAGTTTTTCTTAAGCTTATTGGTTTTCGGCAACATTTGTAAAGAAACTTGAGAGTCTAAATCAAAATTCTGTTCCCAAGTTGGTAGAATCCAGCTCTCTCTCTCTTGAATGCAAAAATTTTCATTCAGGTTTTGTTCCAGGGGCTGTGCAATGAGACCATTTAGAGCATTTCACGCGTATCTGCACGGGGAAATCAGAGCTGATCCCAAAGGAGCACTTCCATGGAGAAATCCCACTGAATCCAAAGTGCTGGCCAGCTACATCCAAAATTTCCTCCTAGGCACGCATATAAAAAAATATTTTAAAAGCAGATGTCAAACACCAGCTTGAATTGGCTTAGCAGTGGCCACATGAGGCAGACAAATAAGAGCGGACGCTTTCATGACCATTTTCTCTGTGCAGGTTTTTACAGTCACAGGTTTACATTTTACCACATGTGGTAGATTTTAAAAGTACTTGTGTAATAAAATAAACAGCCCTTACAAAATACGAGGGCAATCCAGAAAGTAATGCCTCGAAGCCCACTACTTTGCCAACAGTACCGCAAACATTTTGAACTCTTTATCATTAATGTACTGATGTTTGAGATATAGACGGTCACTTGCCACACATTTCTATCCCTTCTCGTTCCCGAGTAATCAAGCAATCTATGGCATCCAGTGGTGATGTCTGGTTGAAACAGCGGGCTGTAATTGAATTTCTGACTGCTGAAGGTTGTGGCTTATGTGGAGATCTCATGCGGCTGGATTTTGGTCTTTCACAGTCCTTGTCCACATCCGCACAATGCTGATGTCAACATAGGCATCCCCGTAAACTGCAATCAGACGGCGACGAGTGTTGATGGGCGCACAACCTTCCGCAGTCAGAAATTCAATTACTGCCCGCTGTTTCAACCAGACGTCACCACTGGATGCCATGGATTGCTCGATTACTCTGGAGCAAGAAGGGATAGAAATGTGTGGCAAGTGACCTTCTATAGCTCAAACATCAGCGCATTAATGGTAAAGAGCTCAAAATGTTTGCAGTACTATTGGCAAAGCAATGGGCTTGGAGGAATTACTTTCTGAATCGCCCTTGTAGATGACAAGAGCAAGTGCTTGTGTTTGTCGTCTACTTTCAGTCACGTTGCAAGATCCATTGCTTTCATTAGCTGGGTGTGCACCAACCAGCCATGTCAGTACTCTATTGATTATAGAAAATAACGCACATTAAATTTTGCACTAGAATACAAGCTGAATAACAATGAGTACTCAAGCTGTACAGTGAAATTTAGAAAAAATTTTCACCGCAATTACGATACTCCCTAATGCGAATTTTGAGCGCAGCAGTTTAGGTGTTTTGAATTCGCTATATATTGTGGCATGATTCTGAATGACAGGGTCTGCTCGACGGCGGCACTGAGCCTCTGCTAGGGCAGCTCGTTTAGCAGCAGTGGCAGACGAAGCATTTCCACAGGTTGCGTTGCTCACTGTTCAGAAAGAAAGCATGAACACAGTAACACGTGGCTCGCGCTGAGCGCATTCTCTAGCGGTGGCGGTGCAGGCAAAGTAGTGCATGTGCAGTAGGTCCGAAGCCCACGCCAGTGCTCTGTTTCCGCGCTCGCCGCATGCCTGGTTGCCGCCATCACTTCGCTTTCCTCCTCACCCTTTTGCCACACTCTCTGCCTCCGCTTTCCTCATGCTTCCACTGCACCCTCCTCCTCCACTTTCATCCCGTGCTGTGCTCTGCGTTCACTCTTTCATCCTTCGCGGTGCTTGTTCGCTCGGTTGCGCCAAGGACGTCAACGCTCAACACAGGAACGGGCCCCTAAGAGCTGCGCTCTAAAAATTCATGCACCCCCATCACCATCCAGACACACACATTCAACTCAACCAGCTTACACCACAAGAACACAGCTGTCATGAAAACACAAGGCCCTTGGTACCTGAGCGATCCTGATTATTTCAGGGATGTTGAGGTAAGCTTCGACAGGGGCGAGACCCTTTCCAATGAGGTATGCTTCATCTGCCTTCTGTCGATGCATGTGCATTTTGTCCTGCTCTGAGTAAATGGCGACCGACCTGATGCCGAGCTCATAGCAGGCCCTGAAGACACGGATGGCGATCTCGCCTATGAAAAGCAAAACAAGCCAGGTGATGAAAATGTACTCGCTCCCCCAACGCCCTTCCTTTTTTCTCTCCACACGTGTCTAATGCTGGCACATTTTTTGACACATGTGATTATGCAAAACATCACAATTACATATGTTCGTGCCTACAGTGAGGAAAGTGTTAGTTTTCATTAAACCTCTAATACATTTCAAAATGAAACCTAAGAATATGTGGCGTGTATTCACTGTGTTTTTCTTTTTTGCTTGTTCTTAAAAAATATATATAAAAGCTGCACTGAAGCAATCCTCCAAGATCATCAGCAACGACACAGTTCTTATGGCTTAATTGAAGCAAGTTGTTGGAATACAAAAACGAAACACTGAAGCTTGATACAGCAAATTATCACTTCATGCAGCCCCTCGATTGCACGTAGGCAGTGAGGCTAGCAGACACATTGGTAAGTGAAATCTGACAGTAAACACACATATGGAAACACGCAAATAAAATTTCAGGCACTCACACATTTGAGTGACGATTGAGAAAGAAAGTGACTGCCACGCTGATTCATAATTCTATGTTTTCATGTAGGTAATTCATGTGCCTTTTCCTTATGCCTCCAAAGTGCACTGAGTAGATGCTATGGTTAACAGTTTTTTCACTCGTCCAACTCACTAAACCCCCTTGAGGCGCTGTGTGCACAACTGTGTGTACACTAAGATAGCGTGTGAAAAGCAAAAGCACTGAAAATAATTATACTTAAAATGTGTCACAAACATCCTGAAACAATTCTGATTGGACTGGTGCTGCAAGATTGAATAACATGTAAGTTGTTTTAGCAAACGAGTTGGAATGTACATGTCTGCGTGTTTGCTCTCGGTATCAGTATGTCATCATGTAACAGGTTCACTTATTTCATTGTTATTCATTCACAAGTATCACATCCAGCATATAATTCACGTGGTTAGATGGGTGTTTTATAAGTATGCTAGACATTAACTACCTAATGCTCTCATATCACACGTTTCTGCAGGGAGAATTCACATGCAGTCTACATTCTGTAAGCTTGAGAAAACTCACTGAAGAATTGAAAGTTTCAATTCATCCTACAGCTGTACACATTTAATGATTCTGAAGATGCAAAACATGTCGAGAATTGGCACCTGAAGGGGATACTCTATGTTGATCCTTACCTCTGTTTGCCACAAGTACCTTCTTGATGGGTTTGATGTCTGAGGCAGGGCTCGAGGCATAGTAGCAGCTGTTCTGGTACAGGGGGCACAGTGAGGACCGCAGAAGGGCGGTCTGCAAGTTGATCTGCTTCAGCAGCAGGGCCCTCATCTTGCCAGCTCTTGAACACTTTCTGGTGGCCTATGCCTTATGGATGACAAAGGAAAAAAAAATAAGACGAAGATTTGGAAATCTGCCTCCAGAGATCTCTCACAGGCATGGTCATACAGGAGCTGCACTGTGCTGTACCATAAACCGTACCATATTCCACTAATAATTAATCTCTGGGGTTTTACGTGCCAAGACCACAATCTTATTATGAGGCATGCCATAGTTAAGTAGGATTACGTAGCAATTAAGTAGGATTCATTATGACCCCCTGGGATTCTTTAACGTGTACTTAAATCTAAGCACACAAGCTTTTTTGCATTTCACCCCCATCGAAGTGTGGCTGCCACGAATGGGATCGAATTCGCAACCTCAAGCTCAGCAGTACAATGCCATAGCTACTAAGCTACCACGGTGGGTACCATACCACACATGTACGTGTACACACACATTTAGTTACCTACTTAACGAAAACATTCTTATTAAAGAGCTGTGTTAGATATTACAATTCTGTCATGCCAGCTGGTTTACTCGAAGAAACAGACACAACTCTGAAGGACAGATCACAGAGTAATTTTAGCTAATTAACAAGATTTCACAATTAACTATGTCATTACTAATCATTTTAAAGCACCTGTTCTAATTGCGAGACTGAAACAGAATAGTAATGAAGTCATATGTATTTAGCAGAACTCCTGAGCTCAGCACCAGTTTTGAGAAGTATGTCCTCAAAACCTAGGGAGAAATGCATTGGCTTTGCAGTTACCACTCATCAGCACTCCATTTCTCATAGCGCTGATAACTGTCAGATTATCAGCACTGATAAGTATGAGCGTGTCACATGCATCCTTTCTCAGTACTGCATGGCCATATTATTTCCAATAAAAGTGTGAATATATATCAAAACTGGGTGAATTGTTATGGTCCTTTAACACAGCATGAAGGAATGGCTGAGCACAAAAAGCGAAATGCAACATAAATGCTGATCTAGCTTAAGGTTTTCCTTTGTGTCTGTTGATTTCACATCACATTGCATTCATGATGAAGGCAACATATATTGTTCCTTTCAAATGAAGTTTTTGGTTCAAAGAGTTCAGTGCTTGCGTTATACTTCTGTCTTAATCACCAATTTTTTGGCAAGATGCTAAAGATGGCTAAACTAAACATTGATCACCTGACCAATGATTGATATTAAGATACTGCAAATGGAACACTGTTTGTTTGTCCCTTGGATCAATATTATAACATGAGCTATACAGCATACTACGGCCAACCCTCTCAAACTTCTACTCTTTGCAATCACTGGTTAATGGCCGAGAGGGAGCTCCTCCCTCCAACTTCATAAGTCCTAAAAATCATCTGATTTAGTAAATGTAAATGAGGAGGATACAGAAACTTGCACAAATTGCCTTACAATACGCACTCATCCCCAATTGTAGTACAATGCTGCTTTGACAAGGGCTCAATTGCAAGTAGACACATTTAAGAATGCTACTTGTGCCAGTACTGGTTCTACTTGTCAGCCTGACTCATAGATAAAAAATATTTCATTGCTGTAACACATTGTCTTGAAACAGAAGACATTCTCCTACAGCATGCCTTTATCTGCTCCATGCAACAACAACATTGCTGCTGCATTTGCCATTGCATAAAAAAACCCATGCAGGAAAAATGCTTTTGTGTACCGATTCAGGAAACCAACTGGATGCAAACGAAGCCGGAAGTTAGCACCCAGAAATGAACAATAAACATAATTTGCAAAAGGGCACTGTAATAGGCACAACCTTTTAAGCAGTTAAAAACACCTGGAAGGTTTCTCCAGCTGTTCTGTGCCATATAAGCTTTGAGACACGCTTTCGTAAGCTGGGAGCAATAAACCAGTTTGTTAGAGCGCTTAACTGTAGGGCTGTTTCTGACAATTAACAAGTGTTATTGAACACCTGAAATTTTATTTATCTTAAATGTTTACATTTGTAATTAAGCAGACCCAACGGCCCAAGCAATGTTGATTTTATTAATGCATTAGCATTAGGAGCATCAAAGTGGAAAAAAGTGTATGTGTGTGAAGGGTGGAAAGTTGGTCACATGGTACGTAGATGAAGCAAGGGGATGGGCAGGCACGGATCCAGGGGGGATGTCCTGACCCCCCCACCCCCTCAGATTTCTGCATCACCACTCGCTGACAGGGTGATGGCGCTGTCGCAAAAAATGTGGCCACCAGCATTCTTCAAAAGTATTTTTCGTAAGTACCAGTGGTAGCAGCCATGTAGAAGTAAAGCTAGCTCGCTCACAAGCTTAGCTGTTTTCTGTAGGGGTGTGGTGTCACAAAGTTGCCGTAGTTATTTTTTCACGTGAACGCCTTGGTCCTCCTGGCACCGGCCGTGGCTTACTCGTCCCGTCGGCGGCGTCGAGCGAAGTGAGGGCACGTCCCCTTTGTCAAACACGCCCACGTCTGCGCAAATGCCTTCGCGCCTGATTAACTTAGTTCCCCCTCGGGGTGTCATCGGTTGCCTGTTACCGTTACCTGCAAAAGCCAGGGATGCGGCGTAGCGCGTTCATGCCGGAGGAAAAAGCTAACAAAGCGGTGAGGCGTTGACAGCAGCAACGTAAATACAGACAATGTGAACACAGACAGCAAAAGTGGGACTGTGCAAAAGCGGAGAATGCACCACAGGACCAAGAGCCCGAGGAAGAATGTCACCGTCTGTAGTCGCTTACGCCAGAGAAACTTCAGGCGATGATGATTTAATGGCATCCCCTTTGAAATGGGGCGGTGACAAAAAGTCACCTAGCGTGCTTGATTTAATCAGGTATGCTATAGATGTTTTACAGCGACGCTGTATATGCCTGGGCGAAACACGGACGGACGGACCTCTGTAGGAACCAGTGCACATAAGCAAAAAAAAAAAAATCTAGTTGGAGAGGAGTTAGGAGCGAGAGGCGAGGGAATATCTGGGTCTTTCACCTCAGAGTAACACATATTGGTGACGTACAGAGTGGTCCACTGTTAAAGGGAACACCGGAGTGCGTGGCGTCTGCTCGGCACCATCGCCGGCCTGGCGGCTGCAACGAGTGTCGCGCAGGCGCAGCGAGTGCTGTGGGCAGTGCTTTTTCGTCGTCTGCTATCGTCTGCTTCCACGCTTCAGATCGTCGCGAAGCAAGCAGCTCACGTAATTCGTATTTGAAAGCAGCCACTTTCCTTCCTAGACTGGATTGATTTATAATCAGATAAATACCCTAAAGCGTCAGCAGCATTGACACTGACCTCTTTTGTTCACCTTCTCGTTCATAAAGATTTGCCTGCTTCAAAAACTTTTTACTGTGCTCGTCTATTCAAAAGATTCAACAGTAGCTCGAGTGATAGTTATTTATAATAAATAGTAGAGTAGATAAAGCAGAGTAGACTCCCTTTAAACGAACTTGAAGGGACCATGAAAATTTGTTTGTCTTATCGGAAGTTCGTCTTAACAGAAGTGCACTCCAAAAATTAATTGGCAACATGACCAGGTGCATCCAAATATCTTACTTAAAAATGGTAAATGAAGTAGACTTACAACAGGGAGAAAATGACATAAAAAGCATTCCTTTAGCTGAAAACTGTTTTCAAGTGGTACTCTTGCTTGGTTTTATGCAGTCCGTGATGGATGTTTGTCGCTCCTGTGCAAATCGGCGAGCAGCTACAAACGACGTCATTTCGCCTAATGACCTTAAAAATCCTTCTGTGCTTTCGTGCTGCTGTAAAAAGTTCACTACGGAGTTCAAGCAGGCATCTGCCGCCTCACAGGTCATAGCCTGTAGTACCCGCATGATGACGCGGGGTTACATGCTCCCACTGAGAAACGGCACTCACCAGGAAAGTTTCTCCGCTTTTTTTTTTTTTTCCTCCTCTTGTTTTCGCCTCTGTCCACCGACAATGTACGCCGCAGGCCTCCAGTAGGTGCCTCGATGCGCGCGCACCCGGGCGCTGGGCGCAGCGCATCGAGGCATCCTAGCTTCCAGGATCGGTGGCAGTGGTGGTCACTCGGAATGTTCGTCTTAACCGAAGAATACGTCTGAAGCGGTTCGTCCTAAGCGGACTTTTTTTTTGCACTGAGTCTATGGAAGATCAAACAAACGTTTCCATATGTTGTTCCCGAGTCTTAGACTTAAGAACATGAACCAACTAGTCTTAGAGACTTGGATAACTTATGAGGCACAGCCGCCAAGCACATGGCTGTGTTGGGCAATGTCCCTTTCCTACAAGTTCGGAGAAACCGATACCTGGCTTCGCTACAGGCGTTGCACTAGCCGTATAAGAGGCGGGTTATCGTGAGCAGAAACGGTGAATTTTGGTAAATAAGAAAGAGTGCTATCATCAGCATCATTGACAGAAGCTGACCCCCCCCCCCCCCCCTCAGAAAAAAACCTGGATCCGCCCCTGGGGACGGGAGAGCTTAGAAGAGCATGTATGTTTATGTTCATATGTGTGTGTGTGTGTGTGTGTGTGTGTATATATATACACACAGGGTGTTTTAAAGTTCAAAGAGTTTTTAAAAATCGCCCTGGCATATTTACCATAAACTTACTTATTGAGCTGGAATACTCGATGAGGTTTACTTTACTTACACTAGAAATTAATATGCATAATTGACAAATTATTGAAATTTCACAAATTAACTTTTCAATGAATTACTTTAGTGCACATATTGCAGTACACAAATTGAAGCCGGTGATTTCACAAGGCACATTCGCATGGAACGAGTTTTTAAATTAGCCCCAATTTTGAGATAGGCGCAGTCAAACTTGCCGTAAAAATGCACTGTTTTTCTAATTACTTCTTGAACAAACTGCCTTTTTATGCACTGAGACTCAAAAGTTACTGGAACACAAACGCAATTTGAGCAAGTTTTGGGAACGCGTATCTCGAAACTGGTGTCATCCTCAGAATTCATTCCAAGTGGATGTAACTTTAAATGTCACCAACTACAATTCATAAATTACAATATTTGGCATAAAGTAACGAGCAATTTTTTTTAATTTGTCCAATGTTTGCTGTAATTTTTTGTGCAAGTAATGTGCCTCTTAGAGTAATGTAGCTTAAGCAGTAGAATTGTGCTTGCTACAGGTCATGGGTGATTGTAAAAAATTCTGTTAATGATAAAATGAAACACTTGGTATATACAAATGACGGTAGTCCACTCAGCATCCCCGTAAGTTGCATTTCTCTCCTTGAAGTGACAGGACGTGTGTCGAGTGAGCTGCTGAGCAACACTTTGCAATATGGTGAATGCAGTTTAAATCATGAATCCGGGACCTCAAAGAGGTGCGACTGCTAACGAATTTCTTTCGCATTTACTGCTAAATCACCACAGAATTTTTTTAATCATGAGATATTACTTTCCAATGCACTTCTTAGCTACACTGTACCCCGCACTCACATTTGAAGAAAATTGCTATAGCAAAAATATCAAACAACATTAGCTGCATCCTTTTGGAGTTTCTATCAAGCCTCCATACTCTGTGCATGTGTCCACGAGATCATCTTTCAGTTCAATATTGCGTGAACTTTTAATGTCATTGCAACACTAACATGACAGACCTACACTGCATATGCATTATAATGTCCACTATAAAAGATTGCAACATACTACATTTGTCCATGAAGATCGTCTTACAGCACAGGATTGTGTGACCATATCCGTTTCAATGTCACTTGAGACTTGCAGTGCAAACATGCTGCCAAAGATAAGTGATTTTTAAAGAAGCCCCTGTCAGGCAGCCATGAGCTGTGCACCTGTTAGGTTCACCTATGCAGACAGGCTTTCAGCTGAGTATTGCCTAGCAGCCCATTTCAATGTTACTGCAACATACAACGTTAACATGAAATATTTCCACTGCAGGGCCCGTTGTCGGACTAGTGTGTATGTCATGTGGGGAAGATGGACATCAAGGGATGTCAAGAGATTCAAGGGACGTCAGAGATTCAAGGGCCCCCACATTTTTTAGTTTTGTCATATGCGAAGAATCCTCGAACAGGTTGCCATGTGTGTTGTACATACAGTGCCTTTATTCTTCCAGATTATATGGGGCCAGTCTCTCCTGTTTGTTCTGTACAGTTCGCCAACAAGTATACAACACAACAAGCAACTACAAAGTAGCACTTAAAAAGAACAATTAAATGTATATTAAGTGTATAGTAATGGAGTGGGAGTCTCACTATCACCTCAGAAAATGTAGTAAATTTTCATTGAGGCTCACATAGTCACATACTTTTATTTACTAAACTATCAAACGCACACACACACACAAAAAGAAAAAGTTTAGGAAATTCCGTGTTCCGTGTTCCTTGTCGTGTTTTTTTGCGCTGTTCCCCTATCGAGTATGTACCGACTAGCCCAAGTCTCTACGGTCTTGCCATTTTCGACATTGTTAGGAGAGAGGCGGGCGAGAGCCCAGAGAGGGTCCACGACACAGGCGGTAGAGGTCGGCAGGGCTGCACGCATTTGCCGCAGTGGGAGAGTGGACACACACACGCACAATTATAGGGTGCCTCGATGCCCTCCTCGCCCACCGCTAGTCGCATTTGCTCTCCGCGTTTGCATTCGCTCCCCGTGAAATCGCGCGTCCCTCGCCCTCGCACACTTTCACTCGCACATACACCATACGGCCAATGAAAGTTTTTTCTATTGCCGAACGCGACCATTGAAAAGTCAGCCCTTAGCAGCTTCACTGTAAAAAAATTAAAGAAAAAAAAAACAACTTTTTATCTCAATTAACTATGTTCACATGAAATTCATATGAGCCCCTTGGCATATGTATGAAATAAGTTTGACACCATGAGTAGATGTCATTAGTTTTGGTAGAGCAATCTGCAATAGACACTCCTAGGGTAGTAAAAATCAAAAGTTAGTCATGGTTGTTAGCTATTCGAGGAACAGTACACATCATAATGCGACATATAAAATACCCACTTACTACACATAATGACAGTTTGAATTGGTTTCTGTTAGCTAATAAAATCATGTTGATTATCTACTTGCACATAAAACTGAGGTGCATCCTATATAACCTGCAACAAATGATTGCACTTGCAATTAATTATGTTTAGTGAACTGCAGCTTAGACAAAATTACCAGTGTCTACTTTCCTAGAACCTCAACTTATACTAAACAATGTGCACACATTAAGCTGTCTGATTGAATGACTATTCCAATTATCAAAAAATTAATTTCAGTGATTCTGAAGTTGAGACATGCCAGCTGCAAGCCTGCTCTGTCATCCAGACAAACACCGACAATGTCAAGGGGATGTACTAGCTCTCCTGTCGGATATCTTCATCATTGTCTGATAAGACCTTAACAAATACTTGACATGGATTTTTTTATCAGTATTTGGCATCCGACATCAGCAGACGAGAGACTGCACAATGTGGTGTTTTCTTGCAACGATGTCTAGACCAACAGCGGATCTCTATCTCCATGATATCAGTCTTGGCTTCTTCAGCGAGAGACAGCAAACACGCAACCAGGATCTTGTCGCTACGGCGACGGAGCATCCTGTATGGTTAGGGGTTTAGTAAGGAGTGCCCTGCATGAACAAACTCTATTATATATATCTAACATGACAAAAATGTATAATTGTTTAGAGATGGTTCCAGAAACCTGGTGATAAATGTTTTCCTGAGAAAACTGCTCAAGATGGAAAATTAAAAGCCATTTTCAAGAATCATGGCAGTACATACACTTATGCACATGGTAGCATAAGCATAAACCGCACACAAGCAAACTCAGCTTTTTGTGTGTGTGTGTGTGCGTGTGTAATGTGTTGGGAAAGAAGAGACAAACCCTCTGATGGATATTGGTTAAGCAGTATGCAGTACACAAATTTGCCTGAAATACTTCCAAACAAGCTGAATTGAAGCAGTGCTTAGAACGTGGGTCACTGACACATGCAGCGAACAGCCGCATTCTCAACACTTCCAGAGAGATTAGATACGTTTGGCAACAGAGCTTGTGCAAGGGCAAATGACCTTTCAGTGCGAGATGCGAATAGCTTTTTTTTTTTTTCCTCTTAGATGCCCGAAACATTAACAAAAACTAAGCATATTAGATGGTCGCAGTGGCCACAGCTACCAGTCATTAACAGACACACACCCATGTAACTAGCAACATAGAGGCTTTTGGAGCTCCTATTCAGGTGATATTGGGTTATATGCACTACGTAAACTTTATAATCCTTTATCAATTTCAGAATATAAAATTAATACAACAATGACTAGTTTTATAGATTAAAGTTTCGTTTAATAGGACACAACCTTATGGAGAGAATTCACAGCTGATAAGCTACGTTTTGAATGCCTTGAAGATATGATTTCAAAACAAGTTCTAAATGTACTCAAGTTATCCTTATTTCATGGCCAATTCTTGTTTATATGCATTATCTCTTGCATTCTTTATTCATTAAAAAAGACTGTGGTCACATTGGACCAAGCAGGTGGGATTTTACACATAACAAATACAAAAATAAAGGTGCATGTTATACAAGACACAATCCAACTCGGTAGTACAAGTTAAAAAAAGAAGCAGTAGACAAAAACGTGCTGCAGCAAAACAGTGAAAGAGCACAGGTATTTCTTAACAAGTATCTCAGTAGTTACGAACTTCTGTTAGATTAAAAATCAAGCTGAGGAACAACAAATATGATGAAAATGTAAAGAATACATAATAAAATGTGTGCACTGTACAACAGCAGCAACACTAAAATATAACAATAAATAAACAAGTCAGCGCCTAGTCGTAGTAGAAAAACTTGGAATGTTATGCATATGCTCTCACAAAAGCAAAATGAAAACAGTGAAGATGCATATATGTTAGAAATGCGGAATATAAGGCTTGCTCAAAATCAGTTTCAGCATCTAATGCAACAATATATCACTTGAAGGAGTTCCATTTGCTCATTTTATGTGGAGAAAACGAAATTTTGAAGAGAGCAATGGAGTGCATGCTTTTCATGGGAGGAGATAGTGAGCACGACGATAACACAGGGTGTGCAATTTAGTCAATGAAATTTTAAAGAACCATTGCAAATCGAATACAATAATTTGAACCTAGCCAGCCTTCTTCACAATTCTAATGTAAAATTATTGTTTTGAGGCACGTGAGTGGAAGGTGAATTGCTTTTTTAATATTTATTGAAAGTGAAACGAATTGTACACCATTGAACTATTTGAAGTCTGACTTTCTTGCAGAAAAGGTCCCATACCACAGTCACCTACTCCTGTTTAGGTAAAACGCAAGTCTTTCGTACCATCTACTGCTAATCTGCAGAGTCCTTGGACATATCACCCATCTTCACAGAAAGTGCCCTCTGGATGCATGCGGCTTTATCGGAATGCAACATCAGCTAAACATTATCTTCTAGGTGCGGTGAGCACATGTGGGAGTGATATGCGCTGTGCATAAGCCCTTGACACAGCTAGGTTACCTCTTTTACTAGATCATGCTTGGTAACCACTGAAAACAATGTTTGGCATAACCTAACATTTAATAATGATTTCTACATATAAATTTGATTATGACTTTTTGCTCATACGTTGAGTCTGAAAAAAAAAAATATGATGATCATATACGGCACTATGTATGACTGATTTCCTGGAGATCTGCGCAAGATATTCTTCACGTACAGCTTTCTATATATGGAAGACAAATTGCCAGCAAAAATTTAAGCCACCCGAACATTTACGATGCTAGAAAAATGCTGCGAAAACTTAATGCATTGAAGTATTAGCTGGATAAAATAGTGTTCGCCCTTTCTTGGTTACAAAATGTGGTGGCAAAAACAATTTCCTCTAATATATATTAAGCAATAACCTACATCTCCTGCTCTGAACTCGCCCGTGGATTTAATTATATTCGGCAACAGCTTCATACTTGACAGCCCATTCAATTCGCTTAATTTTGAGAACGAAATGAAATATATTACGTGATCAAAAAGATGACTTTTTTAACGTTTAGCGCGGAAAGGCACGCGCGCTGGTTTAGCTTCGACTTTCCTCAAAGAGTCGGTCCGTTCGCATTCCCGGGGATTACGCAACTGCCATTATATTGGCCGAAAAGAATTAAACGAGCTCGATTTTATCCCCAATGGCCATACGTGTCCTCTGCGCACCGAAATACATGTATGCGTAGTATATATATACCTTTTTACAGGCACCGCGCCAAGCTGACACTGACCATCACAAGGCGCGGCTACATAGGCGTGGAATAACTGACGGGAAAAGGCGGAAACAAAAAAAGGAAACGCACAAATGTCGGTTGCACGCGCGCACGCAATTGCGATCGGAGTCTCACCTGTCGAAAGCCCACAGGCAGCGCGCCGCGAACGACTACGAAGTACGTACGATCTAGCGCACGGAAACTTGGACGCAGAGGGCAACCCGAGACTGCGCGGAGAGGGCGATGACAGTGCGTTCGAGCTTTGATGGCTTGATTCCTCGCGCGCCGTGATAAAAGGGAGAGGGGGAGAGGGAGAGAGAAAGCGATATAATACCGCGGCCGGACACAACTGGAAATGCTGCCGTCACGACGTCGCGACGAAACCTGCTCCTGCTGTATAGTTTGGAGTACACATTAGCACGTGTCAGGGTCACCAGACCCCGGTCAAAATGTCTCCTGCACGTCTAGCCCGTCACGGCGGATAAATATATCCGGTACGGTGGGCGCGAGCCATGGATTTGCACAAAACTTCGCCCGGCTGACCGAGGTGCAGAACGTTACAGAGGGCTTTCATTGTTAAAAAAAAGGGGGAAAAGAAAGAAAAAAAAAAAAAACACGAAAAGGTAGTAATTAGACGCGAAGCTACAGTATGCGGTTTTTCTGTCCAACGCCCATAAATAATTTCCTCAAGATGCTAGCGGCGAAGCGAGGACGTAAACACCGATAACCGCAACTGCGTGACCTTGGTGCCATCATAACAGAGCGCCAAACATGCCCGCTCCGCGCAGACGCCAGCTGAATTTTTCACCAGCACGCGTGACTGCGGAGAACGAAACCAGGCGAAACTCAATACCCATGTTGCGCTTCGGTAAAGTACCGGTTTAAATTGAAGTCTCAAATGCACTGACAAAATATATCTTGTTCTCATGCATTGCTTCGCGGAGACTGGCAGCTGATATATACGACTAAGACGGGGATGTCCCGCTGTCGGTAGGAAAGTAAAAGCGTTTATTTACCTGAGGAAAAAAAACAAGCAGAACCGACGTCCCCTCTCCGATGCTCGACGCCGTCGCCGCCTCGGTTGAGCCTTTGGTGCAGTCTTCCGCGACGCTCTCAAATCTCGTTCACGTCATTGCTGAAGTCCTCGTAACGTTTCTGACGTCCTGACAGGACGCGAAACCAACTTGCAAACCGCGAAGCCGAGGGCACAGATAATTTTTTTTCTTCTTTTGCTATCGTTACCTAGATTCAGCGCGCGTGTACTACGATCTCGCAGACGACGCAGACCCAGACTAGACGGCGGCATCGGCAGCGTGACGTAAAAGGCGCTTGACGCGCGATTGGTCGATAAATAACCGCTCGATGTTTGATATTGAGCCGCTTGTTTTACATTTAAACTATTTTATTTTGCCTCTTTTAAAATTCTTGATTGAGTTGGTTTACATAGGTGTACTATACTTAACTTTAAGTATGAAATGTATTATTATTTAAAGGGCGCAGATGGCGCGGCGATCGATTAAATCTCCTTGGTTTTCGCGCCAAAAACCGACGCGCATTGTCTGCTCCCGCGCGAATCCTCCGGTCTTATAGTTCGCGGCGATGGCTGGGTTTGACGATGCCGGAGTCTTTTTCAGCGACAACTTCAGCTCGGAAAACACTCAGGATGACAGCCAGGTCAACCTGCAGGCCGTCAAGCGTCGCTTTCGCGATTTCTTGCGGCAATTCCACGAAGGGAACTTCAACTACCGTTACAGGTACTCGATGGCTTCATCGGCCAGGCGGCCATGCGCCCCCATTCTCCAATTAGTTTATTTGGACACAGAAATATCTGGAGGGATGTTATACACGTAAAAGTGGACAACCGTTATGGTAATGCTGCACGATCTCAGAATTTCGATAATTTCTGTGCTTGTTTAAGTGTGAGACAACGGTGGTAACGGTACGCATGCGGTGCAGACCGGGCTTCATAGGCTGCCATTTAATTTTGTCGGTTGCTGCCTACGCCGTCTGTGTATGCCTTCTGATGGGCCACTGTTACCCGCTGAATTTATGTAAACTGCTCTGTTTGTGTGTGTTCAAAGTTGATCTACGACATAAAGGTTCTACTCCCATCTGAAAATGCGTCAAGAAAACGCTCTCCTTAGGTGAAGCCGGACGTGCTAAATTCACCTTCGCGACTAGCTTTACAGTGCGGATCTTTAGGCGCACTTTGCCGCGTCACGTACAGCCGGCCACGAACGTTTACAGGGCACGGATTCCGTGTCAAATGTGAATTTCGACTCTATTAAGGCACGGCGCTTCTAATTTAATCGGATCTATATGTAGGTCGCAAAAACAACCTCAAATTGTGACTTTGAACTCGGAAGTTATGTGCCCAGGCTTCTCAGGAATTCAGTTTCGCAAATGCTGCGTCCTGTAAACTTTCGTGGCCGACTGTACTTTTTATTATTGTTATTACCTGTTTAAAGATATATAGGCGGCACCGGCTATCCCTCTTTTCTGGCAAAATAATTACACATAAAAGCGCTGCAAATGCTACAAGCAAACACGGCTAGATCAGTATACACCATTGTGCATTTGATATTGCCACTGCATCGTGCATCCTAACAGTTGTGCTAGCCTCGAGCACTCTTGTTAAACCGTGGCACGCTAAACGATGCTCCTGTGGGAATTAACACATTGCAACAATCGTCAACACTGCTCTTTTGGGTTTCCTGCTCGCAGAGACCAGCTGAAGCAGCACTACAACATGGGGCAGTACTGGCTGGAAGTAGCGATGGAAGACATCTCCAGCTTCGATGAGGTGCTTGCTGACAAGCTGAGCAAGCAGCCAACTGAACACCTCCCACTGGTGAATATTGAAACTGCCATCATACGCTTGTTTGATAGCGACTGGCGCTGCTAACAGAATGGTAGTACATACCATCAAAAAAATGTTTCTTAGGCTTTTGACCTCTTATAAAGGGGATCTGAATACTTTGAAAAAAAAAAAAAAAACATTTGGATTGCTCTCATAATTAATGTAAAGTGAGCACGCTCAGAATTAGTTTCACATCATTTGCTACTCCCTGTCGAAATGCATGGGCTTCTTACGAAAAACTGAAATTGAGCATTTCACAAGTACGCATAATAGAATGCCTTTATATCTGAGTGTACATACTCATACTGGGGAGGCGCACCTTCTGCATTTTATGGCAGACTATACAACGCTTGATGTGGCAGAGATAACACAAATTTTTACGCCTGAATAGGCAGGTGCCAGAGCCTCTTGGTAAGTTCAGTCTTGTTAGTAAATACATCCGCGGAGCACTGTTTTCCAAGGGGGATACGGCAATTTGCCTGCACAATATTGTCGTGCAGCGACACTAACGTCATATTTCGATTCCATCTCTTTTAAGAGGCAGCCTTACCTTGGGAGCCCTTATCTAAATGCATGGCAATGCAGAAATTGCATTTTTCAGCCTAAACTGCATCGAATTTAATGAAGCTTGTTGCATTTAAAAGAAAAAGTTAAAATCTACGAACTTTAAGGAGCCAATTTTTTTATTGAGGCCATTAATCATTATTTTTTTAGCAATTCTCTTTAGTTTACAATTCTTTTTAGTTTTTTTTTTAGTTTTAAATTTACAACTCTGTAACCCAGCAATAAAAAATGACATCACAGCTCTGCAAAGTGCACATATTCAGCCACTGAAAGTGGACGAAACGATGTATGACACACTGCCCTGAAATATAACAATGATTTTTAGTAGGACTTTTGCAAAATGCTCGTAAGCATTGCAACCAGTTCATGTAAGCTGTAAACTCATATATAGAAATTTGTCCATTTCTGATGCTGTAACAAATACAATTTACAGAAATGGCTTTTTTTTTTTTTTTCGCAGAGTTGTGAATGTGTAAACTTCAGCGCTTCCGTTTTTTGAAGTCACCAACTTGTGGAAATTTTATGAGGAGTCTACGGCCTTAAATCAAAATTCTGCAGCTGCATTCGATAGAATTCAGCTTTGCCACTTGTATTCTACAAATTTCATTCAGGTTGGTCCCGCAATTGTCTACCTGTAATGAAAGCCTTTCTACGTTTTACATGTATGAATAGGTCTCACTAACAGCTCTCGTTAGCAAATGGTCCTGCCATCTCGTGAAATTGAATGCTCAGGACTTATTATTGGCCAAAAAGAAAACAAAATGGCAAGTTCGCAAATAAAAGGTAGTTTATGGTAACAACACAAACATGAGAATTGCTTTTCACATCAGTGCATGAAAAGCTCAGAATGCTTGCATGGAGATGCCCTGATTCGTGTTGCCCATGAATCTTCTTTCTTAACAGCTGGAAGAAGCTGCCAAGGATGTCGCAGATGAAGTAACCAGGCCGCGGCCTGAAGGAGAGGAGGACGTTGCTGACATACAAGTGTTGCTGAAGTCCGAAGCTCATCCTGTCCCCATGCGTGAGATCAAGGTGAGCCATACATTTGCCATACATTTGTACCACCTGAATACTTAAACCAGAATAAAAAATACTACAGAAACTTTGAGAATTGTCTACTAATGCGCAAGCATTCTTTGGCTCGGCTGTTACTTCGCTGTTGCTTACTTGCTCTTCCTAGCTTATGCATTTCTACCCATCGCCTTTCCGGTGCCAAACAAATTAAATCCGTGTACTGAACGGTGTGGAGAGGAGTTGCCAGGAAGCTGCATGGCCCCTTCAAAGCGATCGTATCAACTGAGCCGGAACGCCGTCACAACCGGTTTCACCACAGCTGTTTTGCCTCTTTTGTTATTCTTCCTTTTTTGTTATGAACTTGATGCGGCGACGGCAATATCACCAGTCATTTTTTAAAGCCACCAATCACTTATTATTATTATTATTATTATTATTATTATTATTATTATTATTATTATTATTATTATTATTATACTGTTATCACATGTACCAATCTGTTGTGCTCATTTCTAATATGCTCGGCAGCCCCACAGCAGGCTTCTCTGCACACACACCTGTAATGCGGGAAAGTAAGCTTTCAAGGCGGCCCGAGGAGAACGACTTTCTCTCTTATTTCCTTATCACTTATAAAGCAACCAATAATCTACATTTACACTATTACAACGATTAAATGTCTTGACTTCGCAAATTACGCATTTTTGTGCAGATGCAAGGCATTACACTTTTCACGTGGGAGACAGATTTTGCTGGGGTACTTGCCAAAGAATGCTTACGCATTAAATAGTTCTCTGGCAAATGAACAGTGGCACCATCTGCCTCGGGATTGCAAAACCATTTACAGCAGAGATCATTGTAAATTGGCGCTTCAGGCAATGTAGTGCTAGAAAGAAACGTAGAGATCCATGCATTGTCTTACAGTTCTGCTTTGAGTGGTAAACACGAGCCAATTTTGCAAACTCGTGTCATCTGCAGTTCTGCTTTCCAATATCAAACGTAAACTAACTCGCCAAAATACGTGTCATCTACACCTCTGCTTTCCAGTGGTAAATGTGAACCAGCTCGCCAAACTTGTGTCCTTGGCAGATATACTTTCATCTGGGCACTGTGGAGAGAGCAAAGTACAAAGCAGTTTCCCACTCTGGACAACAGATTATATAATCCCATCAGTGCTTCCACTGACAAAAACCAAGATTTCTTTTGGTCAGACATAGATGCAGACAGTGTGCGCTTCTGCTTTATTTTGTATTAAACACGTGAGCACTGCAGCCGAGCATAGTGTTAAAGGGATACTGAATAAATATTTTGTCACCGAGATTTTAACCCAAATGAAAGCATGGGTGCTAAAAATGGCAAACACAGCACAGTATTTTTCAAAAGAAATTGACGAAAAATAAGTTAAATAATGAATTTAATGATTTTGTCAAACTACCACACCTAGCGGTGGCAACGTGATTTATAGGGTGTGACATTCATCCTACCGGATACTGCTGCTGGGGCCTCCAAGATTGTTGTGTGCGATCGAAGTGATCTCGGAGGCCACACTGCTGCGCTCGCTCCTTTCCTATCAACTTCGCCCGCTCGCTTGCCTAGCCTGCATCTCGGCCCATACAAAGCGATCGAATGGCGGTGAACAAGGATTCAGGACACATGGGACAGGTGTGCAAACGAGTGGCGCGTACTTCACCTAAACACTGCGCTTTTCATGTACGCTCGGAAGGTTTCATCAACAGGTTACAAAACAAACTTTTTTGGACATTGTTGCTTTGTTTTTTATGAACATTGTCAATAAAAGCATGCCTGCGCAAGTGACAAACATGGCGCCACGGTAATGGCGTGCCATCAACCGACGGCTTCGCTGACAGCCGCCAATAGGGCTGGTAGGCAGAGCTCGCTGGACGCCGTAGTTGATGGCACTTGTGATCCAGCTCCACCTCGTGATAGAGCACTTGACCTGGCACTTATTTTGCACCTGTGTCTGCAAAATGCTCTCGCGGCATGGCTCCCGATCTTGACAGTGGTTTGCAGAAGAGGTGCAGTTTCGATATAACGTTATTCAATGAGTTATATTTTGTGTCGGAAACAAACTGCAGGCAATTTTTGTGCTGCTGTGAGTGACAATAGATGTAATGCCTTAGCCGAGGTAATCGGACCAGTGAGGAACAGGCCCGCCAAAGACAGGAAACGTTACACACGGTCTGCGCTGTGCTTGGCTGTGGCCGTCCGATCCCTCCCGCCGTCGTATGACAATTTCCGGGCAGTTTGTTGTTCATTTGGCTTCCAACCCAATTGCTGGCTCAAGTCGGACGCAAGATCCTACCTTGTATCTCCTATACTTAAGTGGGAGTCGCAATCACCGCTCGTGCCCTCACTTTCCTTAGCACATTGCGCAGGCTTTGCACGGGCTGGCTTGTGGTTGGCGCGCACTCATAAAAACTCCGAAATCACAGTCATCCATTCAAAAATATGTGCTATGATAACTGCGTATCGAAATAATCGCGTCTTCCGAGTGCAATGCTGATGTGTTCATCTTTTTTCAAATTTTCATTCAGTGTCTCTTTAAATAAAGCTCGCTGCATTATGCTACATCTGTGTAAAATTTGAGCACAGTGAACCAGCAATTCAGCCAGAAAAGCCATTCAAGTTGGGATTGTTTATATATATACAACATTTTGGTACCATTTTTCCAACGCTTGTTGGTGCAAGAATTGAAAGGAATAACTGTTTTGTTGTGTTCACTTTCTACTTACAGTCTGACCAAGTTTCCAGGCTGGTCAAAGTACCAGGAATTGTGATCGCCGCAACTGGAATCAAGGCCAAGGCAACCAGCATCACTCTACAGTGTCGTTCCTGTCGAGAGACTGTGCCTCACGTGCCAATCAGGCCTGGCCTTGAAGGCTATGCTATGCCACGCCGATGCAACAGGTGCAGTTCAAAACTGTTTGGTGCTGTGCAGCTCTGTTGTGTTGATATGGGCTTGACAAAACAGTCATTGCAGAGAGAATGTTCTCTGGTATGAATACAGCTATGTTTGAATGCAGCAGGTGTGCATTAGACAAGGTTTGTTAAGCTAAGTTCTTCAATAGGCTGAACATTTAGGTGACCTTTTATAATATTGTGGTGTCTTACGCTGCATGGGCCAGATATGACCAAACAGCACCAAGAACAATAGGTGACCTTTGACTGGTCTCCTTGACACTCAATTCCTTTTTGCTCAGCAGAACTTCTGCCGAGATGAACATATCTCCGAAATCCCTTCAAGTTCATATCGACGGAAGCCTGCTGTGCATATATTGTACTGCTGAAGTGTGCTGGTACAAATTGAACAGAAATTGGGTGCCGCAATATGCAGAAATGTAAAATAAAATTTTTGTTCGATGCATGCGCATTGTACTATAGCATTTTTGTTGCATATCCAGCATCACTTCCAATACAGTGTTTGTTAAGTGAGCTTCACGTATCATTTACAAAGGTGTTCTTCTGAAACAGCCTTTGTCTTTATTTTACAGTGATCGCGCGGGGCAGCCCAAGTGTCCTGTAGATCCGTTTTTCATTGTTCCCGACAAGTGCAAGTGTGTCGACTTCCAAGTGCTCAAGCTGCAGGAGGTCCCAGAGGAGGTGCCCTATGGCGAGATGCCTCGACACCTGCAGCTGTATTGTGAACGGTACGAGTTGTGTTGCGGCTATTCTTTATAATTGCTTGTATAAAATTCAACTGGCTGGCTTCAGTTTAAAGTCGGGGCAGCTTGTGCTGTTCTTGTCCGAGGTGCTATTTCAGAATAGATCAACGACGGCGGCTTTCTGCAATGTTATTGTTATTTATGCAGTAGTAAAGCTTACTGTGTCCGTTCCACCTACCGTCACCACAAATGTACGTTTTTACCCTTCCAACAAGTTGAAGTCCTTAATCGGGGCTTTAAAAATTTGACACAGGTAAACACTTATTAAGGCAAAAGCCTTATGTGGCTCATCGTTCAGTTGACCTTCAACGCCCTTGAGCAAAAACTGTGTCGTCGACATGAAATTATACACGATGATGACTTGGTGTAGTAATTTACTTAGTACACCGACCCGGCATCGTGTCTTGCCTATATGCAAGTGCTCACGCAACAATTTTGATGGAGTGTGGGTCACCGTCGTCATCGTCTTGTATGAGTAAGCAAGCAACGCTCACGCAACAATTTTGATGGTGCATCGGTCACCGTCGTCAACGTGTTAATTAAGATAGAGTTAATTCAGGCACTCGAAACCTTCAGTGGGAGTCGAACCCTCGAGCTTATGTGGGAGTTGAATCCACCACCTTTGGCGTTAAGGCACAGTTAATTATTATAGTTAATTAAAGCACTCGAACCCACTACCTTTAGTGGAAGTTGAACCCACGACCTTTGGTGTTAAATAGGGCTAAGTTAATTAAGGTAGCGTCAATTAAGGCACTCAAAACCTGCTACCTTTGGTTGGAAAAAACAACTAGTAAGAAGTAACAATGCATTCGAATGAGAATGTCAAATTAAGTTAATTAAAGTTACTTGAGAATGCAGGCTTTCGTCTTCACCCTCTTTGGTGTATGCTAAAGTGAATGTCAATTTTTCTTTAAAGCATGCATGTGAAGATATTACAGTGGCATACCATTATCTTAATCTGCATTGACTGAAGTTCACAACTCTCTGTAATAGGTGGTGCAGTTACCCTTTTGCTTGTCATTGTGTTTTATGCTTTCAAGAGAGTTTAAAAGTGGGCTACTCTTTAAAGCTCCTCTAGGTCAACCGTGGTGGCTCAGTGGCTACGGCATTCTGCTGCTAAGCACGAGGTTGTGGGTTTGACTTCCAGCCACAGTGACCATATTCCAATGGGAGCATTATGCAAAAAACGCTCGTGTTCTGTACTATGGGCGCATTTTAAGAACCCTGGGCGATCAGAATTGATCAAGAGCCTTCTACTCCGATGTTCCCCATAGCCAAGAGCTTCACAACGTTAAACTTCACAATCTGACTTGATTGAAACTTCTCTAGCCTCTCTAAAGTCGTGATTATTACTCAACCTTTTACAGTCTACGGCTTCACAACATTTTGAAAATACTTCTGGGTAAAAAAAAAACATTATCATGTTTGAATAAATAAAGTGATCCTTACAGCTGATTGTACATAAGCATCCAATGAATGAGACTGCAGAATGGACGTTAACTGATCATTGATGCTGCTACTGCAGTGCATGCTTGTTCGCTTGTTTTGATACAGTCCATTGATTTAGATATTGACCGGTACGTGGTGGTCATTCCTGACTGGTTCTATGCTATTTTGATGCTGCAGGTACCTCTGCGAACGAGTCGTGCCAGGCAACAGGATTACCGCCATTGGTGTCTACTCAATAAAGAAGACTGGGCATTCAACCAAGGTGGGCAGTTAGCTTGCATTCAGAGATCTGTCAGCATTGTGCTGAGCAAAATGATGTGCAGTTTGTTATTACGAAAGCTTATCTTGTGCAATTTGTTCAGCACTTCTGAATGAGGGAAAACTTAGCTTAGAGCCAGTGTTTCGACAAGGGGACTTGTATTCATAAGAACAACAACTGCCGTATTAGGGTAGAAGCTCATATTTACTCGTGTAAGACCTGCACTTTTTTTTCTCCCAACCTTGGCAGGGTGCAGCTCTCACACAAGTCGGACACTTGACTACACCTTCTAAAAGTCACAAATGATGTACAGAATAATGCAAACAGCAGCAAAAGAAACATTTATTCAAGATTCAGAACCACTGATCAAGTCCACCTTTCATTCTTCACCTCTCCTGCTTTCGATGTCGCTTACTATAATACATACTACCTAATCCTACCAGCTTACTATGACTGGAGCTCATCGGCACACTCTCAGATGCACACTCTCAGATGGTCATCATCAGCGCGGTAAATGTTGTTTCAGCAACTTTGAAACATTTAGCTATGGTATGAACTGATGCACTGAGTGCCATGTGCTCAAACTCCAATCTTTTTAAAAAGTGTTTTATTTTATTTGTATAATATTTTTGTTTGAAATTTTGACCTCGTAGGTTTAGGTGTGGGTCTTATTCAAGTAAATACGGTACTTAGACAAGTCCTCTTGTGGAAACATTGGCTGAGGCTTCCTCTGTTTGCCCACAGTTGGTCACATCAAGTCTGTGTCATCCTGTTAATTTCTTTTTGTTTAGATCGTTGGTGTATTTGACCCAGAAGGGGTACAAAACACAAATCATTAGTGTTGTGCGAATATCTGAATTTTCGAATAGTAGTTTCGAATATCGCGCTATTCGATATTCGCTTCGAGAGCAGTTGTATTATTCATGCTTTTCAAAGTGTTTGTAAACTCACAGTCGCGAGTTTGTTTACTGTCTAATAATCTAAGGCACGATTTTTAAATTAAAAATAGACTCGCACGTTCGGCAAAGCTGTATAAATATTATGGTGGAAGTGGGAGCTTTCACAGTCAACGTCCAATTTTTTGTACTCCCTTAATTGGGCCGCAAGAACGTCCAGAAAGAATGAATGCATATCTTTTATTGCCCCGGGCCCAAATCACCACAGGCACGTCTGAAATAGCTCTGAAGGTCTGCCAGTACACTTATTAGGCGTGTCGCTGCTCGTAGTGATAGGAGATGAGGGGTGCACGCGTGTGTAATTAAGGAATACATACCGTGTGTCGTGACAATTGCGCCTTCCCACTCTTTGTATGCTGCACCGCAATACTTCGCGTATGCTTCACCGCGTAACACTGCTGTATTGAGACGAAGCTAACTTTTGGGAAACTGCATTATGCAACGCGCCGTGCTTTCCGAGCTTAGAATCCATTGGCGAGGATTACAAAGGTGGAGTCGGCGCCATTGCTAACAGCGGCGAATTCTTTAAGTGAAAAATACGGCACCGAACAGCAAGAAGCTTGGTAGCGAACGTCGAAATCCTGAACGCCTGGCATTGCCGCGGTGATGGCTACGGCTACCAGCGGATCTGCGTGCGAGAGCCCCTGTTCGAGGCATCGAGATAATCAAAATGGCCGTGGTGGTGGCTGCGATTAATGCTGTTTCAGACTTGCGGTCGTGGCAAAAATACCGAAAAATCGGATGGCAAAGGTTTTTTGCGTCCGAAATTTCAGACGTTCTTATACATTGACTCTATGGGGTATGTGGGGATGCCACGAAGGCATCCGAATTATTGGGCGTCCGGAAAATCGGTCGTTGACTGTATAATAATTGTAGTCATTTCATCAATTTTGTTTAACAACGAACAAAAGAAACCGAGCAACAAGCTCCAGATACGCCAGTATATGGCCACTTTGCTTGATCATTTGGCCACTTTGCGGGAAAGATTTTTGAACAGCAACTATTCTATATTCATTTAGAAACTATTTGGCCAAAATCACTATTCGCTTCTAACTCAAAATCCACTATTCGCACAACCCTTAAAATCATTCAAGGTTACATAGATGACAATTTCTATTTGATTGCAAATTTTATTTCTATTTGAATTTGATTTGAATTTTTATTTGGTTGGGAACTAACTGAATTTCATACTTTATGAAGCTGCCTGCAGTTGTGTCAATCACCCTCTTTAAAAAAAATTACATAAAAGTGTACATTGCATCCTAAATGACAAATTGCTGGCTTCTAAAGAACTGACAGGAGTCATGCCATGCATGAATATATTCAGAAAGGACCTCAGGAGAAGTCGAACATTGGCATCCGAGCTCCGTACCTTCGAATCGTGGGCATTGCTGTGAACACGGAGGGCGCAGGTAGAGTTGGGGGCACAATGCTGACACCTGACGAGGAGGACATGTTTCGCCACCTGGCAAGCAGCCCCAACATCTACGAGCGCATTGCCAACAGCATCGCACCCTCCATCTATGGCTTTGCTGATGTGAAGAAGGCCATTGCTTGTCTGCTCTTCGGTGGCTCTGTGAAAAGGTGAGAAGGCATTGTTTCTCTTTCATTTATGGATTCGCTTCTCTTTAGTTTAACTGGAAATTAAATGAAGAAAGAAAGCTTTGTTACAGGAAGAGTGAGTGCTCCTTTAGATCAAACTTTCCTGACTTTCAACAGTGCATGCTTGGAAGAAGTCCCAGTTTGGAGATAACAAAACTTTTTCGTAGAGATGGCACTCATTGTAATGGTGGAAAGCAATGCCATGTGAATTTATCGCTGCAGTGCTGCATCAGGAGATATCCCTCTTACACATTAAAAAAAAAAAAAATCTTAGAAGATGTGATTGTATATTTGTCAGATTATAGATAGTAAGGCTTGATCCAGGCAAACATCACAAAAGAATGTCACATTGTACCACGCTGCTCCAAATGTGCATTTTGTTTTCAACCATTTCTAGCACATGCATCATGCTTTCTTGGCTTTGTTCACAACGTGAGGCCAGCTGGTGCCTTGTGCAAACAAATTCATGCAAGGGCCTGCAGCCAACCAGAAAGGCTGAGTAGTAAACTGGGCAAGCTGGTACTGGTTTACATTTTAAATGTAGCGCGAAAACCTACACAGAACAGTCTGATTATTCCGTGTGTTTCTTTCGTTTTGTGTAGGCTTTCGTGCTATCCTTCAAACATGAGAAAGGCTGGTTTCCAGCGCAGATAAATTAGGTTATCGGAGAGGTTCTTGAATGTCTTTAGTGTGTTTGCCTTGGCATATGACATTTTCCTGAACATCAGCAGCATGCCTGAAGTGTCTCTCACACAGCTTGTGCTCTTGTGCAAGACAATTCTGCTGTCCTAGAATGTGGGGGCTCTGTCGCATAAGGTCCGGTACCCAGTGCGCCTGACTCATATGATTCAACATTCTTGTTCAGGCTTCCAGATGGTCTGAGGCGGCGAGGTGACATCAACTTGCTTCTTCTTGGTGACCCGGGCACAGCCAAGAGTCAGCTGTTGAAGTTCGTTGAACGTGTGGCTCCCATTGCTGTAAGCATAAGACAACCACTTAAGACTATTCAAAGGCAATCTCCATAGTGATACTGTAGCTTGTGCACCAGAAGTACGGGGTTTCAGAAAGTTAATAGATCTGCTACTGTAATGGAAATGGCTCGTACATATCGTATTCATTCTGTGGTTCATGAATCCTGTGCTGGGATTATGTAACTATTCTATTCCAGTTCTTTTGACCCACCATGGTAGCTTGGCGACTATGAAATTGCGCTGCTGAGCTTGAGGTCACAATTTCGATCGCGGTGGCCGCATTTAGATATGGGTGAAATGCAAGAACACTCATGTACTTAGATTTAGGTGCACGTTACACATCCCCACGTGGTCAAAATTATTCTGCATTCCCTCACTATTGTGTGCTCATAATCGGATCGTGGTTTTGGCATGTGAAAACCCCCAATTTAATTCTTAAGATATTTATTCCAATTCTTTTTCTTCTCGTGCTTCGTCAGCAGGTCCAAACAGCACTCCACTTATGCTATCCACTGGATTGGCTGGTTGTGACATGCAAGTGATGGATGGTAAGAAAGGAATAGAATCAAGCAAAAGGAATCGCTACGTTATACTGGCTCTGTTTTATAAGCTGCATACTTGTCAACGAAAGAGTTGTCACCATTAAGGGGAGATACTGCTCATTGGAGCCGAAACAGGTCCCAAATATCTTTTCGTGTTCCTTTGCCGCAGGTTGGTGTAGAGCATTTATTGTTGCTTGATTGGACTCCTGTATCATCCTTGATTGATTTAGCCTTTGCCATAATCACCATGAGCATGTCGCTGAGATGTACTTCCTTGTTTTTTCGAAGCAGCATTTCTGATGGTGTTGCAGTTTTGGAGTGGCGATATCTCTAGTTATACTTATCTTATTGCAAGAATTCATTTTTTTGCCAGAAAAGTAGGCAATAGGAGAGTTCAGTAGTGCCATAATATGAACAAATGTTATTACAGTAATTTTCAAAAAGTAATATTTTTGTCCTGGGTGTTAATTAATAGGGGGTTCTCGCTTTAATGCGTGACATGATATAACTTTGGCCTACATCAGTCTACAGCATTTATCCTTGTAGCACTGGAAACTCTGATCATTGAGCGTCATTTTGATATGCCAGTCTCCTTCATAACCATCATTTCAGGGAGAGTTCACCTCTGAACTAGACTAATCCCCAAAAAATTTGTTAATTAAAGCTTGTTACACAGTAAAATTAATTGCATACTTAAATTCAGCATGCCAAAATACATAACAATGAGCAGCCGATGCGCCATCAACTTTTGTATGGGTTCTATGGTAAAATAAACTGTTTAAAATGTTCCCATGTGGGGTTATCAGTTACAGCAATTAAATATGGCTACTGGGTGCGCGTGCCAAAAAAAAAAAAATCAGAAATGCACAATCCGCCTGCCTTTGTGCCCCCCCTCCTCGTATTGACTCGAAAAAGAAAAAAAAGTTAGCTGCTTTGCCACAGCGACCTTTAGTGCCGCACACCCGGCACACCACACGCCTTCGTCACGTGCCAGCCGCGCCCCTCTCTTGTCTCCTCCCTTCCACCGTCTCGCCAGTGTCAGAGGGGTGGAAGGGAGACTTTTTTTTTTTCTCCTTAATTTTACGTTCCTTTTCTTTCGGCGCAGACACCCAGTACCCAGATGTAATTGTTATAGCCAATAATGCCGCATAGGAACATTGTAGTGAGGGGGTTTATTTTACCATAGAAAAAGTTCACAGTGCAGCTGCTGCTGCTCATTGTTACATCCAAGTATGGTAATGCTATAAGTTGGTTCAAGTGTACTTCTTTCTGTTTACTTAAAATGTTTGAATATTTGTCCCCCTTGCTTTTTTCATGCGACCCAGTTATAGCAATTATCGATTATAACTATGGCAATTTCGTGGCGCTTGTATATTGTTGTAAGTGGGTTCGACTGTAGCGTAGTGGCTTGCAGGGCAGTTCGCGCTGGAATGCGAGGTGATGGTTATTGTGCCAAGTCTAGCATAACGCTGCCTCATAATGCTCAGTGCAGGTGTACACCTCCGGCAAAGGCAGCAGTGCTGCTGGTCTGACAGCTTCAGTCATCAGGGACCCAGCCACCGTAAGTAATAAAACTCCACCTGAGGACACATTTTTGCCAAACAGTTGCATGGCTATTGCAAGTGTCAGGCATTTGCAGAGCACATCATGATAGATGAATGTTTTTGCTGCAGCGAAACTTTGTCATGGAAGGTGGTGCCATGGTGTTGGCAGATGGGGGTGTTGTCTGCATCGACGAGTTTGACAAAATGCGAGAGGATGACCGAGTGGCCATTCACGAAGCCATGGAGCAACAGACCATCTCCATAGCCAAGGTCAGCAGTGCTTCAGACTTAAACCTAACTGAAAAAGGACTTGCAGGCCTAAATTGTAGTACTGAGCCTGAGTGCCTGCACTCCAGACTCTTGGCACTTGGTGTAGTTTTTGCTACATTTGATGCTTAGTATTCACTTTCTCTGTCATTGTCACATCCTGCGCCTAGATAATGCAAACCTTGCCTTTGCTTTACAGGCTGGCATCACAACAACCCTCAATTCTCGCTGCTCGGTGCTCGCAGCAGCGAACAGTGTGTTCGGCCGCTGGGACGACTTGAAAGCCAACGAGAACATTGACTTTATGCCGACCATCCTCTCTCGTTTTGACATGATCTTCATCGTGAAGGACGTCCATGATGAGAAGAAAGACTCTGTACGTAAATTTTCTGCAGAACTGTTACTTTTGTTGCGTGCAGTTTGATGTCCAACCCTGGTGCATAATGCAGTTAATGATAGAGCTTTTAAATCATGCCAGGGGCAGTATTCTCAGTTGTTCACTTTCGTGAGATTTGGTTTGCTAGCACTGGATGCATAAGCACTGATGGGTGATGGCAACCTTGGCACTGTGCAAAGACAGTGTGTTTGCCTCTGTGTCAGCAGAATGCCGTCGCCCATCGTTGCCAACACAACCGTACTATACTCGCGGACAACTCTGCCCCCGTAGCTTTCACTAAATAGTGAAAGCTACGGGGGCAGAGCTCGGCACCGGTTTCGGTTTCTCCGACCTTGCACAACTTCTTTACTTTTGTGAAGCAAGAGACAATTAGCTCGCCGTGAATAAATCAATGTTTATACGCATCTGATATGTACTGAGTTCTGAACAGCGAGCAACACAACCTGTGTCGGAGCTCTGAAACAGCCATATGATATTGGCGTCGGTTAGGACTTGGACGCGCAACCCACGCTGGTGTTGGTAGAGCCGCCGCAGCAGTCGTCTCGCTCACTCGTTTGTACATGTTGACGGTTGCGATTTCAAGATAGGTTCGCTTGGTTTCCGTGTATATGCTGCAAACACTTGTTTTGTGTACTTCGACAGTCTTTTGTTGCTGAAGTTGGTCAACAGCCTCTCAGAGGAGTTGATTGGCATGACAGCAAGTGACAAACACTCACCAGAAGAAGCTGGCCCCATTTTGCCTTTGACGAATGCGTAAAACATGCGATGGTCTCTGGTGTGCAAGAACTTGAAAGGGCAAATAAATATACAATAAAATACCAGTAGCTGACTGGTGCATGTTACGTATCATCTCAAATTTGGTGCGGCAAAAAAACAAGAAAATGTTTTTTTATTTTCTCACGTAAAATAAGGTGAACAAAACTGCGGGACTACTTGCAGCAGCGGTGAAAGAGGCACACTTTGGTTCCATAGCCTGCGCTTCATAGCCAAGATAAGTTGTCCGCGAGTATAGCAACACAAAATGTTGCAAAAGTGATTGTGTCCTCTAAAGCGAGCGATGCAAGAGCAGCGTCCCAGCTGTGAAACTTCCCATAGTCCCCATGTTTCAAAACGGAGACAGTGATTGGGGAACACTGGGGTCCGATGACTTGTTGCATCTCCTGTGTACAATGAAACTAACTATAAAGTGCCATTTTTTTAGCACAACAAATTGGGGTACACTAAGTAAAGCCAAAAGCAAAATTTTTTATTAGCACCTTTTTTTCACCGATTAAGCATTTGAAGCACCTTTTAGCAGGTGATGGCTGACAACTACTTTAATATTGTCGCTCACCATCAGTGAGTGACAAGAACCCCTCACAGAAAGGAACCCAACACTTCTCAGAGTTTGAAGCAAAGTTTTGTAAATCTGCTTAATGAAAAGAGGAATACTGACGAACAAATTTTTTTTCTATCCTGCTTCTTTAGCTGTACTTTAATAGCTGCTGACCCTGTATTACATACAGTATGCTTCCAGAATTCCTCCGTGCACAGAAAACCACTAATTGTATCCCCTTTTAATGTGGACTGGTTCGAAACATGCGCCAAATGGAGTGCGGCTTCTTGACGTAGGGCTTACTCTCAAGGGCTCCTCTGCATGCTATGAGAATTGGAGGTACATTTGGTGAGCAATAAATACAAGTAAAATTCATGATTTGTTGCACGTCCAAACAATGGCAGGTCTCGTACTGTGATTACAGAGTTGGCAGCTATCTAGTAAAGAAAAGAAAGAAAAAGCTAGACAAAATTTTGTGTTACTTCCCATTGATGACCTCAGCTTGTCATGAGTGGTTTGTCACTTTTTCGCTTATGACAAGCCTTCCTCACAACATACATAGAGGTAGACATTCTGTCATAATGGCTTTTATTGTATATTAGATTTCCCACAATATTTACAGACCTAGTTATGTGTTTCAACCATGTTGTTAAGGCATATCACATCAGAGGTAAGAGGCATATCACATCAAGAGCATTATGGTAAAATTCTTTTTTTTTAAATAAAGGCCCTTAAGGGGTTCAGGAAGTCAGGAAAGGTATTTAAGACTGCAACAGTTTTTTTTACCAGCTTTATATAAATAATTACTGCTTGCTTCCACTCCAAAAAAATTGTTTAGTTTTCTTCAGGTTTAATTACATCAATCATGCTCACAAACTGTGCTTTTTCTCTTGAATGGCTGCAGGCACTTGCCAAGCACGTGATTGGTATCCACATGAACGCCGAGCCAACTGCTGAAAAGACTCAGGAAGGGGAGCTGAGCTTGAGCATGCTCAAGAAGTACATCTCCTTCTGCCGAGAGTAAGTCTTTCTCCACTGGCTTTTTCTATGAGTAGCTAAACGAATGTCTAGTTTGAATTTCTAAGTTATTGTATTTATTCGAATATAAGGAGAGGTTTTTCCAGAGAATGCTTAGCCTCAAAGTAACCCCCCGCCTTATATGCAAGGCTGATAGATTCAGTTTGTTTCATTTGGCGGCCACTGTGTCACGTTTCTGGTGAAAAAAAAAAGTTGTCTTGCAAAAGCAAGTGAATCAACTGAAATTGTTGCAAAGTTAAGCAATTTCAGAGATGGCAAGGTACTAAACATCTGCACACTTCATCATGCTAAACTATATGCCAACAATTGCTCTTCTTTGTACCCAAAGACAGCAGAGTATATGGGGCATAACATCTGTTGTTTCTCTGTTGCGTTAGAGGCAAACATAGACCAACTAGCCCATCTCGCACTTCTTTTGCTAAAGTGTTGCCTTGTCCAACTGGTCATCATAATGTTGCATTGCTTTGCCTTGTGTTTAGCTCTTGTTCATCTTGCTTAATCCTGTGTAGTAATGGTGTTCACATGAAGCAATGCGCTGAGTGTGAGCCATTTGTAATCTTGATCACGAATGTCCGATTTGATTTTCTATAGTCCTATCTCGAGAAGCAAAGTTACAGTTGCAATGCTTCACTCTTGCAGTAAGTGTGGGCCAAGGCTGTCTGCTACTGCGGCCGAGAAGCTGAAGAATCGCTACGTCATGATGCGAAACGGAACTCGGGAACATGAGCAGGAGTCTGTCAAAAAGTCGAGCATTCCCATCACTGTCAGGTATTGTCGGCATGCTCTCTACGACCTCACCTTATTACGGTTAGCAGTTAGATGTCCTCAGGAGCCCCTTACAATTGGAGAAAGCGTATTATATATACACATTGTCCATGGTCATTTCCTGTTTTTTTTGTTTTTTTTTTTACCTTTTTAACTAACATACGTGCAGTGTGTGCAATCGCCACATGACATGAGGGCAATAGTTAATCAGGAAGGAAAAGAATGTATATTTATCGAGATATTTGCTTGCTTTGCTTTGTTTCATTTGGTTTCCCCAAGATATCTTGTGCCTTCTGCTTGCGTTCATTTGCAACAGTGTAGTTGCGACATGTAGTGACAAAATGCAAACCTTGAAAGAGGCACTATAGGTGCCTACACTATAGATGCCCACTATAGGCCAGGCTAAAGCCTTAGTCTGTTACGTCACCACCACTACTCTAGTTTGTATCTTATTTGGACATTAAACACTACTTTAGTTTGTATCTTATTTGGACATTAAAACTGCAAATTGAACCATGAATTCTTTTAACTAACTTCTTACTATAATAGCCAAAGAAAAGGATCAACAAAAGTGCCAGTTACAAACATGAATGGTACAGCAAGTGACCCGATGTCCTTGTTTTTGGCATGAAGTGCCTCAAAATTGGTCAGCGTGGACAGGAGTTGTAAATGACTTTATTGATTCAAAGAGCTACCAGGGAGAAAAATTGTTCTTCACTGTTTCATCGTCATTTTTGCTAAGTCATGGTCATGACTATGACTTCTACTACCATCCTAACCACCACAACACGTTCTCATTACCTGCAAGATCCTCCAAAACGCTCAACCAGACTAAATCATTCCAAGACAATCTATCTCCCCCCTCCCCAAGTTGTGTTAATGTTCACAAACACTCCCTTTTTCCGTCGGCCATTTTCCAGTGGAACAAATTAACTAACGATATTGTGTGTTGCAATAACATGGACTCTTTTATTAACCGCATTCAGTGTATTGACTTTTTAACTATGATTTTTTTAATCATGACATTTCTGTACCACTCCTGCACGGGCCGTGAAGGGCCTGCAGTATATTCAAATAAAATTTAAAAAAAAAAATCCTTTAGTGTTTCTCTCACTTAGTACCCACGTCCGAATGCATTTCAGTTTTTGAGCGTTAATATTTTTTCGCTGAATCATTGTCATTTTTGCTGAGTCATGCTGATGACTATGACTTTTACCACCATTCTTTAGTGTTTCCTTCACTTAGTACCCATGTCAGAACCCATTTCACTGGCTTTTGAGTGGTAATCTTTTTTTGCTGAGTCATGGTCATGACTATGACTTCTGCGATCATCCTTTAGTGTTTCCTTCACTTAGTACCCACGTCCGAACCCATTTCAGTGGTTTTTGAATGTTAATCTTCTTTCACTGTGCCATTATCATTTTAGGTCGCTGTTTCATGACCTACATGACAGGCATGTCATGACATTCATGTCATGACCTATCATTTATGTTCGTCATACACTCGTCATACTATGCAATTTTGGTACTTGCCAAGTTAATGAAATCTGGTACCTGTTCTGGACAGTGGCCTTGGTAAACTTGGCGGTGATGCAGTTCCACTTAACGTGAAAGCTGGGGAAGTGTTTCCCCTGTGTTTATCTTGTTTTATCCTGTGTTTATCTTATGTTTAGCAATCCGTCATCCGTTTTGACACCTGTGCTAAGGAACAACTGTTGGGAAACCGCCACGCACATGGAGCCAAAGCCCTTGTTGCACGTGACCACGACGACATGCGACCACATTACAAGATTTTCACGAGTTTCTGCTAATTAATGTGCTTAATGCTTGATTATACTTATATTTTACATTATTTTGAATCATGTTAGTTTATTTTGAACTGATTTTGATCAACTCTGCTCTTGTGTTGACCCTGTTTTTGCGCGTGACCACGACATGAGAGCACATTACATGCCGACAGCCCGGGCCCCTAAATTGCTTTGCACTTAAAAGGGCAGCTGCACTTTAGGATTCCGTGTCATGTGCTCCTGTATGAGCATCAGGAGGACTAACTGTTGAGGTAGTTGGTCTAGCATAATTGTTCAGTTAAATTAGTTCTATAAGATGGAGCACATCGAAAAGAGGAGCACTTGTGTTCACCTTTCTTTCTATGTGTCAAGCAGTGTGGGTTTTGCACGTCTGCAAGTGCTGTAAGAAGGCAAGTGGGGTTCGAAGTTGTACAGCTTGTCTGCTTTTTTCATTTGCTGCCATGCCCTATTGCGTGCATGTGGGGCTGCAGCCAGACAGTCCACACTCTTGTTGACGCATCACCTTTTTGCCTTGGAGTGCACTTGTATGCATTGGCCATAAAGAACCATATTTATACAGTAAAGCCCGATTATAATAATCCAAAATATAACAATTTATCGGTTATAAGTACTACCACATTTTAGTGCATTTATGACTTTTTTAACTCTACCTATATAAACTGCATCCACACGTAATGAACACTTCAAACCTGGTCGCGGCAAAAAGAGAACACACACAAAGTTTTGACAAGCATCAGCGTGCTTTGCATTGCAGTCCAACTGTGATGAAGATACAATTGCCGACCGATAATTCGAACTCTACAGAGACTGCGAAAACATCCAAAGAATCAAAAGTCTGAAATACCGGATTCACCCAAAAATAAGCGACTTCATTCCACAAGTGGCCAAAAGAAACTGTGCCGTATTCTCGGACCGTCACCTTTGGAGATATAGTACCTTTAATTCTGCATGACTATAGCGCAAGGCACATCGGTGTCTGAAGCGACGGCATTCTCGGTATATTGCCAAGCAATGTACCAAGAATATAATATAATTTTTCCGTGTTTTGAAGGGTGAGTGCCCATATAATGAACTGCTGATACAACGACCACTTTTCGCAGAGCTATCGAGTTCGTTATAAGAGAGTTTGGCTGTAACAGCTTGTATTAGAACTTCACACTTTTTCAGTAAAGTGGCACAGAAAACGAAACTTCATGGCTTTCAGCGCTGATGTGTCGCGGCAAAATGTCAGCATGCTGCAATAATTTGCACTTTCCTCCAACTCTGACATCCAGAATCCACTAATGTCCCCCGCTGATAGTAAAATATATTTTTATACGGATTATGTTCACCCTTACAGGCAGCTGGAGGCCATTGTGCGTATCGCGGAATCCCTGGCCAAGATGCAGTTGCAGCCATTTGCTACTGAGTGGCATGTTGACGAGGCACTGAGGCTCTTCCAGGTACGTAGTGGCAAAAAATGTTGGACTGTCAAGAGAACAGTGTGAAGCCTCATAGTTTCCTACAAACATTAACCAAGGGGCAGTCTAGTACACCGCAAGGATGGGATGTCTTGCTTGGCTGAGAATGTTGGTAAAGTTGCTGCTGTTATTCTTTTTAGGTTCAAGTATTTTCTTTTTTCTTTTCTGTCTGCTTCACACCATTACAGCTACTAAGTGTTTAACTTAGAGAACCAATGAATTTATACTTGGATTGATAGTGTTTAATGTCCCAAGGTAGTACAGTAGACGCTCGTTACTACTGACCAGTGAGAAATCCAGTGAGAAAAGTCCGTTATAAGTGGTAGTGTGATCTGAACATTGCATCCAGGGCATTCTTCCAAACTACTGTAACCTTTTTTTCATTTCTTATGCTACAAAAGCTTCATTAACGTCCTAGTTTGAGTTAAGGTTGTGGTGTTTCTACATTTTGCGTCCCTGTCACTCACATAATTTAAACATCTGGTGATTTCATGTCAGATGAGCTCACTATAGTAATTTAATAATTTTCAGGTTTCAACTCTGGATGCTGCATTGTCCGGTGACCTCTCTGGTGCTGAAGGGTTCTCAACACAAGAAGAGCACGAAATGCTTCTGCGTATCGAAGGCCAAATGAAGCGACGCTTCGCCATTGGCTCTCAGGTCTCGGAACACAGCATCGTGCAAGACTTCCTCAAGCAGGTTAGCGCACAAGTTTTTCATCACTCTACTGTGAACAATTCCTGTTCACATCAATGAGGGAGGCTAGCTGCTTTTGTCAGTATGTTATTATTCAGCAAGTCACTATAGCACCTTCGACACACATTGGAAGAGGCCAGAAGGATAAAAATGTAGAGGAAAAAATATTAGGTCTTTAAATAAATAATAGAAGAAAAAACAGGTTTGTGCATGTGCTAGTGTTTAGCAACTGTATAGAGTGAATAGACTTGCAACTCTACTCCATAACATTTTGTGCTTGTAGATTCCAAGTGTATGACTTTCAAACAAATTGAACATTTATCAGATGCTGCATACCATCTTTTTTTATTTTTCTGGTACAGTCGACTTCTGTTAATTCGACCTTGACTGGACCAACAAAATTCATTGAATTATTCGGCAGGTTGAATTAAACGTGATGCAGAAAAAGACATCAAAACACACTGCCGATTCACTTGGCAGTATTTCCCACGATTCTAACACTCCCCCAAATCAGACGCGCTCCCGCTTAAAATATATCCAAAGTAGAAAACGAACGTAGAGATAACATTAAAGCTTCTAAACAAAGCAGAAATTGGGTAAACAAAGCATAAATCTAATGTGCACCAGATTTCTTTTTTACCTGAAAACGAGGCAAGAATGCGTGTGGCACAGTGGCGGCTGGTTTCCTAAAATCAGCTTCACTGCAATACAGCCGCGTTATGCAGCAAAGCATATGACCGCCACATACTCTTCTTTCTTTTTTTGAAAACGGAGCGCTTTAGAATCTGGTAAATACCATGATCAGACATTGCGAGCTACCATTATTGCTTGAAAATCTTCGTGGGGCATGCCAAAAATGGTGTTTTCAACGGGAGATAACTTGTTCAATGCATTCATTCAAGCTCTACCCAGACAGACGCTGCCAGTAAAGGCGTTGCTATTGGGGGCACCCTAGGGGTCAGGCGCATGCACGCTGACTGACATAGTTTGAATTATCCAGCAAAGGGCAATTTTTGGATCGAAATAACGAAAGTGTGGGCCTATAGAAATGCATGGGCACTAGTGGGGACCTTCGGGTCAGGATCGAATTAACTGGAGTTGATTTACCAGCAGTCTACTGTGCCAGAATTATCCGCCCAAGAAAACTCGTATATATAGCTCTGCAAACAAACTGGTGGCTCCAGCCTAAAGCATCCCTTGTTAGAGCACTGTTGGTCAATTATATGTTGTGACAGGGATCAAGAACGGGCAAAAATAAGGCAAAATGTATTTGCAAAATACCATATTTACTCTCATAATGAACACTGCGTAATGGACGCATCCCCATTTTTCCAATCAAAATGTTTTTCTTCCTCTCATATTGATTGCACCCCAAACTTGCTGTTGTGAAATAGGAGAAACGTGGTACAATTCGGCATCCCATACGGCGTCCGGCACACCGGAATGACGGCCGGATCCGAGGCCTTTTGCCGTGCTGTAACGCCAGATCGGACGCCTGACGTGCAACAAAAGTGTGAGACACACAGTACAATTTGGCGCCTGATGTGCCGGCTGTCAGTCCCGGTGTGTCGGACGGCAAAAAATTATCACTCAAATTTTGCCCCACATAAGCCCTCTCAAATTTTGCCTCGAAGTCATGCTGAAAATTTTGCCCCGCACCCCCAAGTTTGCTCAAATTTTTCGGGGAAAAAAGTGTGTTCATTATGTTAGTAAATACCGTATATACTGGGCGTCTTCCTCAGTGTGTCGCAATGGCCTGTAACAATAAGGCTGACACCATAACATTTCCAAGCATGCCTGTTTTTAAGCGAAGCTTCATAGGCTCGCAAGTCTTGGCAGTGGTGGTGGTGTCACGGTAAAAAGTGGGCCGATCCTGGTGATAGTGCAGAAAGGGTCCAAGATCGATGGCACATACCCCTGTGGGCTTGGAAACCTGTAAGGCGCCCTTGAACTACCCTTTTCACACGTGGGACCCAAAGAGACAACATCACCAGCCCTTCCCCTGTCGAGAAAATGGGGGTAAGCGAAGCTTGTCGTCCGACTAGCGTGAAGGCTTCCGAAGTCCAGGCGAAACGTCAGCGAAGAGCTGCGGACCCTGAGTTTAGAGCAAACGAACCGGAACGCCTGCAACAGTGTTGTCTTGCCACAAGCTTCGCTTACCCCAATTTTCTCGACAGGGGAAGGGCTCTGAATTTTTTTGTGTGTTGCCAACAATAATCACCGTAACTAGTAATCATAACTTTGGCTTCTAACACAGGACTCGTAGCAAAAGCAGCCATAGTTGTTTTGAGAGCAGCGGTCGCGAAGTCCACTCACTGATGTGTTTCTTTTTTTTTTTTTTTTGCAGAAATATCCGGAACGCGCAATCTACAAGGTGCTCCACTACATGATTCGACGAGGGGAGATCCAGCACCGCATGCAGCGGAAGATGCTCTATCGCATCAAGTGATGTGGACAAAGTGCTGCAGAAGACCACTCGCCAGACTATATATATATATATACTCGTATATTTTGTAAATACACTTTCTTAATTCTGGTATTTGTATTATATACAACAAATAAATTTCACGTCATTTCTCAAACACGCAAGCTGTCTCCTTCATCCGTTGTGCTGGGAGTCGTAATCAAAAGTTTTGCAATTTTCTCCATTCTTTCTACGCAGATGCTGGCTGTCTCTCGAAGGTCATGCTGTAAATATAACCAAAAACACTGGTGACTGCAGCATTGATAACTGTACAAAGAATTTTATAGATCTGAAGACACATGTCAAGACTGGCTCATAATATGTATAGCAGCCAATCCTATTTTACTGCACTATTTTCTCAGACATGTATTCATGCATAAGGATGTAATGAAACGTTATTCTTGAAGGCATCTGCAAACTCAGTGCTTCGGGGAGCAAAGGCTTTCCACAGTAGCATAGCTAATTTGTTTAGAGGATAAAATCGGTGCGCTAAGCGAGCATGGATGCTAGAACCAGACAAACAATTATTATTATTTTTTCATCAGTACAACACTGTATCGTACTTGGAGACACAACAGGATCGAATTCAATGTTTTGGTAGTAGTAACTGGTGCTCCTTTTTTGGTCAGCATGTACTGTAAAATAAAAGCACCACTTGCCTGCAGAATGTGAAGGCCTTTAGTGGACAGCACTAGCAGTTCACAAATTCCATCTCCGGTCAAGTCCATGTACTTTATCGAGAGGATAGGATGGGAGACCGTCTGATGCCACAGCAGCTCGTAGGCTTCCCTGCCTGAACGCTGGCATACCAGCTTGTACACAAGTACCTCCTGCAGAAGCAGGTGGAATATGAAAAAAGGGTGAATTTGCATAACTGCAACAGTCTGCTATGCTAGCTCTTTAACTTGAGGCATACAACCCATCACTTCAGCCAGATTCCTTCAATACTCCTACTTGTTACAAAACTTAAGCGAAATTTTAGTAGCCTAGCTATAGGAGTTGCCACAAGGGATGCCACTGCAGCTAAGGAGGCCAACGAACCAGCTTCAATTCTGTGTGTTTCTGGCTGCATGAGCTGCAGAAAAATGTGTCTGAAACAGTCTTGTGCTACTTGAAGCACAGAAGCCATCATCCAAGCCAAAGTCCTTTAATACTTTTACTGATCACGAAACTCGATTACAAACAGAAACTGCCACTAGGGGTGCTACAATAGCTAAGGGGTTAATGGGCCAGCTTTGATTCTGGGTGTTCACTGTGCCTTTACCACTGTTCCTTTTGTATTGTGGTATATATGTGAGACATTTGCACAGGAAAAACATCTCGAAAAGCAATGCCAATGAGTGCATACACCTTCGTTATCGTAGTCCAGAGTGCTAGGAAAAAAAAATGTTTATTTTCCGATTCCTTGTCGCACAGAAGAGTCCTTCTTCCAGTTGGTACAAACTTACTATCTCGCAACTCCAATCCTGATACTAGCACAGTGCATAACGACTTCTACTCTGCATGAAGATGTCAATGAGAATAGTTGTCTCACATTTAAACGTCTCTTAGTGATTCATGCTCCTGGACTGGGACTGCAGCATTATTATTACCTGGGTAGCTCCATATATTGCATGTAATTATAACTTACAAGTTAAGACCTAATTCTGCACGAGCGTGCTATTGCTAGTTGTAGCAAACATATCGGAGTGACTCGGTTTGCTTGAACAGCTCACACAAAAGATGTGAAACACACCTGGCCATAAGTTCCCAAAATGACCTCATTTACACCATCCATGTCAATGTCGGCAACGCAGCCACAAACGACAGAGTCAAAGTCGTCACTGCATGGCAGCGTGGCATGCATCTCTAAGCCTCGGTCAAGCACGTCCCTGTTGGAAGGAATCAGGAGTATGAGAAAACAAAGAGGTAATGAACACAGCAAAAGTTTTATCTTGTCTATCTAGCTTTTATGCAGAAATGACTGTTGAGATAGGTTCATCACTAGCCTATTTCATATCTACTGCAGGGCGAAAGCTTCTCCCATTGGTCTCCAATTATCCCTGTCCTGCGCCAGCTGACGCCATTCCATGCCTGCAAATTTTCTAATTTTATCACACCACCTAGTCCTCTACCATCCTTGAATGCACCTCCCTTTTTTTGGCACCCATTCCGTAACTCTATTAGACCGTCGTTTATCTTCCTTACGCATTACATGGCCTGCCCACCTTCATTTCTCCCTCTTAATTAAAATATTGGCTACCCCTGTTTGAATATGGTGTCTCATTCCATACTCTAGTTTTACAAATTCATGCTCATATGCAGTTGGCATTATTATATTTGTCCTTATATTTGCATGTGCTATATTCGCACACCTCAGTTATAAATGAGCAAAAAAGCATGAAACACTTTGACGAAAGTTATTACATGCACTTCTATGTTTCTCAAGTTTCTGCAGATTTCGGGCTGGGAAGAGTTAACCTCTTAAATGTTTTGTTATATATTAAGAAATTTGTTACCTAAACTATTTTAAACAGCTTAAAAATATAGAGAGTCCAGATAAGTTGTACTTGTTATAATTGTTTTAGGGATAGCAGAGCGTAAAGAAGCAAGACTCCTCCAAAATGGTTAAGGGGTAAAAAAAAAAAGAGAAGTTAAAAGTTGTACTGCCGCTTGCACGGAGCAGACAAGTTATTGTGTGTGATTATGAACAGCCCGCACTCAAGTGTTGTAGTGGTTCAACCTCACCTGTAAACAAGTGACGGAATCAGAGCACGGCAAATGAGAAGATGCGTTTTCAGAGCTGGGCCTGAGTTGTAGCAGTTGGTGAGCTCGGCTGCAAAATGAGGGCAATTTTATAACCAGTGACTTACGAACACTGCTAAGACATATTTGGGTCAAAAAAGTCTGCCTCGTCATAATGTTACCTATTAAAAATTTGCACCTGCACAATAGCACCAACATTGAATAAGATTGCCATTGGCTACAAATGGTATTGTTATGCTTGCTGCTCGCAAAACCTCCCTTCAGTAAGGTTACCTCCTCTAATGCAGGCTTGAAAGCAGGATTGAATGGTCTCTTATGCATTTTTAATTCACACAGCATAAAGTGGGTGCCACCACCATTAGCTTGTTTTATGTTTACTGTAGGATGTAGGCCTCTCCCAGCAGTCTCCAATTAGCCCTGCCTTGTGCCAGCTGACACGACCCTATGCTTGCAAATGGTGATGATGATTTACTGGTATCCCCTTTGAAACAGGATAGTGACACATAGTCACCTAGCCTGCTTGAGCTAATCGGGTATGCTATATATGCTTTTCAGTCTCTTTACATCTCCTGAATCTTTTTTTCTCTTCCTTAAAACTTCTATATCTACCTTATACTGTTACCTATGTCTGTAACAGATCCGGTCATATCGGCCTCTTCTCTGCTTTTTTCCATCAATACTCTGAATTTCCTAATCTCACCACACTACTTAGTTTTCTGGCATCCTTCACTGCACTTCCGTTCCCTTGGCACACATTCCTGTAATTTGAATGGGGACCCGATTATATGCCCTATGCATTACGGGCCCTAAGCCAACTCCATTTGTTCCACTTTATCTCGGCTAGAATATAGTTGACCCTTGCTTGTTCTCCAACATGGGTGCACCTAGTGAGAAACGGTGTTTTTACACAGGATGAGAAGTCATGCTGAAAGTACCTCACAATGCTAAAAAAATTGTCATTGACACCTATCTAGTACCTCAGAAGCTGCACTGCACATGAAAGTGATTGAAAAAAAGAAAGTTGAACTTCATCATATTGACTACATGCAGAACTCACTGTGCTTGATATAATCAGGCAATGGCCAATGGGCACTGTCTTCAAAAAGATGCAAGGCAGAGATAGGCGAGTCCAAGTCAACTTGCCACGATGACTTAATCTGAATTTCACCTATTTGTGGAAAAAAAAAAAAAAAAAAAAGAAGTTGCATATCTGTTTCATTGCATTCCTTTTAGTGCGTCATGTACTGTTTTTTGAGCAAAAGTAGTCATCAGAAAAGTTCCCATCTCCCACCCCTCATGCATTGGACGTCCCCTTCTAAATGCGTGGGTTTTGCTGCCTAGTACAGCGCGGTGGTTCTTTGCCATAAATTGGGTCAGGGAGCATTTACACCATTACGAGTAATGACAGAGCCAGGATAATGCAAAGGACATGAATGAGTGTTGACTTCTTTTTTTTTTAGCCTGCCTTAGGCATAATACAAAGTATGTTTACAGACACTCAAACAGATTTGTTTCATGCAGAAAATAGGAAAAGTGGAACAGTAGGAGGCTCCATTATCCAACGTTGGAGGACATGTCCCCCCAATGTCATCCAGAATCAATCAAACATTTATGCTCTCTGCAGGATAATGTGAAGTGGGAACCAACGAACCTTTCCAAGTTCACAACTACACGCTAGCAAATTATCATTCTTTACTAATTGTGCAGCCACATTACCACCCTACCCATGCGTAATGTCCCACATCCAGGCTCTTAGAGTAAAATAAATAAACAAACAAAATAAAGATTGCACAGAAATTGTTGGTGCATACCACTGTTCTTCAGTGCAGTCACTGCGACTTGAACAAATCCGTTCTCACAACCAATGGCTGAAATTCGGGTGCCGTCTTCTTCCTTGTACTTGAGATCCATCACCAAGACGCTGAACTCCCATATATGAAGCAGATTGTTAAAAAAATTTAGGAATCCTTGCTTACATTAACAGGAAGCTATAACTAGGGGCCAACTCCAATTTTCCTAAAACGCAGAAATTCTTTCACTAGACAAACATTATACCCGTGTCACACGGGCACCCACAAACTCCTTTAGGATAAGGGAGCGCGAAACTTCCTAAGGGAGTTCGACCTTAAGGAAGTTGTGGCCGTGTCACACGGCCAATAACAAGTTTTCATAAGAAGCCGCCAGAGGCGCTATCAGCGGCGTTTGATGTTTGTAGAATTACAAAAATGTAACTTCTAATTACGCTCGTAGCTATTATAATTAACGCTCCTTCTATAAAAAACACTATTTATTATATTTGATGCGAAAAACATACACCTCGCTAAAAATCAAAGTGCACTCGCTAAACATAGCAGTGCTGACAGCGACGCTAGCCACCATGTGCTTCTCTGTGTTCCTTTGCGGCATGGCGAGTATGCTGATTTGCACTTGAACGTTTATTTATTTCAACAGAACTGTTTTGAAAAACACTCTACATTATTTTTAATGCAAAAATAATTAAATTCTCAGCTTTACAACAACAAGCCTGGGCACGAGAGTACTCCCTTCAGCCGCTGAGGGAGATCGCCGATCTCCCTTGACCAAAAGCTCCGTTAAACTCCCTAAGTGGAAGGGCGACCGTGTGACATCGCATGCATCTCCCTCAACATAAAGACTAGGGAGTTAAAAGGAGTTTGCGGATGCCCGTCTGACAGGGGTATTAGACTGATTTCAATGAAATGTGTTGCATTTGACGGAGAAAGTACTCTAGAAACAGTAGGAAGCAGAATTTTTAGTTAGGACCCCAAGTTTTCTACAAAAATTGTTGAAAATCAGTAAGTTTAAACAAATGTGAACCATGAAGTTTATGAATCCGTAACTCTGCATTAAAACCGGATAACGAAGTTCTGTAAACTGCATCCGTTAGAGCATCTAAAGTGGACATATTTCATATGTGAGTTTACAGCTCACGTTAGTTTGTTATACAATGGACATGAACATTTTGCAAAAGTCCTACAAACAAATTAGCAATATATTTGAGACCGGTGCACAGCACATCAATTTTGTCCCCTTTAAATATGCTAATAGGAGCAACTTATGAAATTTTGATATTGTTACTTATTAATATGCTGCAGAGTTGGAAACTTGGTACAGGAGTGTTTTTTTTTTTTTTTTTTTAATTCAACTTTGCATTCTTTTACCCATTATTGTCCAAAAATTGACAGCTAAAATAAAAATCTGCTTCCTACAGTCACTAGGTTTTAGCTTTTTCTTTTACATATAGCGAACCTCATAAAATTAAGTTCTGTGGATGCTGAACAAAATGATTTCTCCATTCCCACGTATTAAGATAGAAGCTCCTGACGTAGAGCTACCCTTAAGAGCATAACCAAAGCTCCTGTTATATGTCACACCGAATTATAGTTCACTAGATTTGACTAACATCACTCATAGCAGATGGCAAGGGATGAGATGCAGTTGTAACCTTACATGTCAGGAATGTTTCCGAATTCTGGAAAGTGGTCTTCTACCGGGATCTCGCTGTAGGTCTGGTGTATATCCTGGACAATTGAGAACAAAAGAACAATGTCATTTGGCAGTAAAAAAATCTGAACGTTTGAATAGTTCCAAGTAAACTTATGTCATTGAAATATGAACATGGAAGTAGACAGACCTCTCTGAAAAGATGTATCCTGGAGTCGCTGCCACACAGGAGAAACACAAACTCTCCACTTCTCTGGCCAGTTTGGTTAGAGAACAGCCTGGTTGGTTGAACAGAATGGAACAAACAATACAGAGCTTGACAGTTTTCAACGCTGCTTAAAACATGCTACTCTGTGCTGTGAACTTACGGTGCGTGTGTGAGCTGGTAAGGAATGAAATTGAGCTCGAGGCTCTGACAACCCTCTGCAAAAAGAAAGGGTGTGTGTCAGTACAACACCGGTGTAGGACTTCAAGACATTTCCACAAAGGAAAGACTATCTAGGCTTACGTGCAATTCTGTCAAGGTCTAGTCCACAACCTGGCTCCGACTGAGAATAAATGTTGAGATAATGTCTTGCAAGCTGATTTTCTCCAGGCTACAAAAAAGAGGAGCTGATTAGAAGTGTTGCTACAAGCTGCTGTGCTGTTCAAAAGCACAGTGTCAACAGGTGCTGTTTATGTATCATCAACTTAATACAAACAGATTATTCCCCTGAGGTGCCAATTTATTCTGTTCCTTGAAAATTCAGTTTCACCACATTTCTTGAATCTTCTGAATCATGAAAAGCATACAGCTGTGGAACAGATTAAGAAATTTTAGTTTTTCAGTGAGTTTTGTCAAGTTCACATATATAATGTGGACTATAGCCGAGTACCCTCTACTGGAACGTGAGATAAGAGATCATAAACTATTTCGAGTCTAGCACACTTAAAGAGCACCTATCTAGCCACATCCCTGATGTATAATATTGTGGAAGACAATGAAAGAGGCGAACCTGCTACATGATGACATACTGGCACTGAGAGCAAACACCCAGCCATTCTCCTTCCAGCCCATTTTACTAAAACACTTTACACATATTCAAACTTGCAGCGCAGGTCCATTGAGAAGTGTTTCAAGATGTATGCAACGTGTCTTAAATATCATTATTTTCATCAGTGCTTTTGCTTTTGATGCAATATCTTGGCGTCTACAATTATGCACACAGCACCTGAAGGAGTTGTACAACATTGTTTACTGTTCCCCACTACGCCAGCTCACATTGTCTGTGTGATGGCTTGGAATTCCAAACTCAATAACTTGAATGTGTTGACTATGCAAAGCAAGAATAACAGCTCACAGAAAAGGCCTTAGACAATGCAAAACGAAAAAAGTGCAGTGCTTGGGTTTGGACTTAATGAGCCTGATATTTGGCTCCTTCTGCAGCATGAACAACACGTCACCCCTTCGTATTCTTAGAACACCGTCTGAGAAGCTTCAGTGCAATGCCTAACTTTGCTATCACTTTCAATGCCCAATTGTTATATGTGATATGTACAGAAGGCATTTGTGGTTGCACAAATCAACAGTGATATGATGTTTGAGAAACAGCACTATTTGGCGAACGTGGACGACTGACTAAAGTTATTCTTGGATAATATAGCTTTGTGCATATGTTTCACTGACGCTTAATTAGCAGAAACATTTGTTGTTGCAGTCGACGAACAGTTATAAGAATGTCAGAAACATCACGTTTACCCTGATGAAGGCAATTCCGATGATGATGTCCAAGTTGTCGGGCACCGACTTGCTGAATGCATCGATCGCAATCACGTCGGCTCCCTCTGCAAGCATATCAAGACAGCATGTTGGGAAACCGCATTCCGAATGCGTGAAAGCTCTGTTGAGATTAATAAATTTTCGTTTCATATGGCGAGTACCTGGCAGATAGGTGAAGTGTATTTCTCTGGATGACGGCGTCAACACGTTCTTTTTGTTCCTGGCGTACTCTATGCAGAACACGTTTCTCTGAAGGCAAGACACCAGCACCTTGTTGGCGTCGCCGATGTTCAAAGTCGTCATGCCGTAAATGTTGCTCTGCGAAGGCAGCCCCGAGAAGTGAGCCTCGCTCATTTTTCTCCTGTCCGGATACATCTGAAATACGATTGCGCAGAGAGATCGTTAGCACTGTCATCCTGTTGTGTTCGTAAAGTCGTAAAATGTATGAGAGCTCTGAAGACACAACATCGGAGTCAACCGAATATCAAACGTCGTTCACAGAAACAGTAACAGTACTCGTATCAGAAAGCAAGGGATTCGGTGTTACAAACCTTAGCAATGAATCTGTGTTGTTTCATTTACGAACTTCGGAAAGTAAGTGAGAGTGTCGCTTGATTGTCACGCATAATCACACAGAGAAAGGGCGCAGAAACTAGGGTACAAGCCGACAGCTTTGGGGCGGACAGTCTTTCCGGTTGCTAAAGCCGCGCGAAGTTTATTCCCGTGTTTATTTTTGTTGACAGCGAGCGAGCTTGCATTGGCCTGTCTTGGCTTATGATGGTTCATGCGTTCATACTCAGCCTACTAGACTAGTAAATGTAGGCCGCCAGAGGTCGCTAGCAAAAAAGCTGAAGCAACACTTCTGCACCCCGATGTGGCAGCCGTGATCCAGTGTTAGCAAACAGCAGATGAAGTCATAAACAATCATGGCGTCGTGCGGTGCAGCTGGGACCGGCCCCCTCGTCTTGAGGGTGATTTCAAACACGGTTAAAATCGTTAACAGCGCTGGAAAAATAATCAAGGACATCATGAACAGCGGGAATCTCGGTATCGTCGAAAAGGTCGGTGGTTCTTGCCTCTAACGCAGTTTCCTCGCACTTACTCTCCGCCGTGCATTTGGCGCAAATTTCTAATCAGCGGCTCTCTCAAGTTGTATGCCTTATCGTCGTGTCGTTAGCGTAGATCAGTGAGCTTACTATCGTTCAGTGAAGACAAGATAGTTGTGTTCGTGAAAAAACTATCTCTGCCAGCGGCTTCGGGCATCGCGTGATCGGCAGTCATGAGAGTGCCGCCGGTGTTGGCCCGCTTAATTGTCGTTGCCGTGTCCTCCACAGCTGTACGATTGCCGGAAGAGGCCTTCACTTTTTCTTGCTTTTCGTAGCTTGCTCTTTCTCTGCGTTTGTGCTTGCATCGTTACGTGCGCTCTCTCGCCGCCTGTCCACTCCACCCGTCGCCGCTTTCCCCAAGGCTGTCCTGATCGCTTGGCGAAGCACTAGCGTTGTTGGGAAACTACCTTGAGCATTTATCTGCACTTCGGCGACACGCAGACCATTCATTAGCTTGTATTGCTCCCGGTTTGCGTACTGTTGCAAAAGCGGATTTGGCTTCCAGTGCGTTGAGCGAAAAAAATATGTGTGTAATTATGCGGCGATTGTTAAAAATTCGTTTCATTTTAATGAGTCGCTGTGCCGCATCCGTGCTGGCATGCACCAGCTAAGCGCTGCGTGATTATCAATTTTTTTTTCTTTTTCTTCTCACGACGTGACCCTTCGGTAACGTTAACCTTCAAGGTTATCTGCACGACGTTCGGACACGCTTTTACAGCGGTCAGTGTTCTTGAAAAACTGTCCGTCGTTATCAACATTATTGCCGCCGTAAACGAAGTGTTGCTTTCCAGCATTGCATACCTGCGCTGAGGGGAACGTAGAAATGTTTTCCTTGTCGTTCCCGGCGGTCAAGAAACTTACGTCCTCAAGGTGCGGCTTCAGATCACACAGATTGGAAACTTTATGCTAGAATGAATTTAAAGAAACGATCAAGGTGTTTTCACAGATGGGATACATTCAATAACCTGTTTGATTGGTCTATGGACCATTAAAATGTAAAATCATGTATAGCCATTATTTGAGTGGCAAGTTGACAGGAAAGATGCATGTGATGCATCTAGAGTTCAGTGTTTTCGGTTTTTATTTTCTAAATATTCGGCGTACTTTTCTCGGTTTCCCAAAAATGAACCTCTGTAACTCTTGATCACTCATTAGTTTCACTGAACCAGAAGTAAGAAAGATAGGGAAGCGAATTTTGTATGTTCCTTCTTCTTCCCTCTTCAGGAAGGCATCAACGACCTGCAAACTGAAGCAGACCGCTCCGTCCAGCGCTGCATCGTGACCTCCCTTTCCCGACAATTCCCCAAACTGACCATCATTGGAGAAGAGGTGAAAATTTCAATTCGTCAACTAATGCAGACAGCATGCTCTTTCTTTTTCCAGCTGTGCATCCTGGTGTAGGTGATGAAATACTTTATATTTATTTATTTATTTACAGAATAACTGTGTTGCCTCGAAGGCATTATCGCGGGGGGGACAGTTATATGTGTTAAATCGTTCACGGAAATAAACAATACAAAGAAAAAAAATATATATATATGACCAAATACTATTCACAATTTTGCAGGTGTCCTACATTTTCAAAAAATTTTGCTTGTGAATAGTTTGTGGAATGAATTTTTTTGCACTTACAAGCCTTTCTGTTGCCACAGAAATGGTGCAAAACTTAGTTTTTAAAATACACCACCGACCACAGTCACTTAGTGACTATGGCGTTCTGCTGCTGAGCAAGAGGTTACGAGCTTGACTCCCTCGCCACTATGGCCGCATTCCAATGGACTTTGAAATCCACTTGTTAATGCTTAAACTCATGAAAGGAAAGATGTTTGCGGAAGACATTTATGCATTCTAGGCAGTGCGCTGTCGCTAGGGCTGTGCGGTTGTTTCGCTTGGCAAGGTACAATACTGCCACAGGACCTTGTCGTGTTTCCAAGGGTTGATTTCGCTATGGGTTTTCATTGTGCCATAGCTGCATCAGACATTGCTCGTAATTTAAATTTTCACAGGCTTGTAAGCACAATTTGTATGCTTGGATAGTTCTTCTGCCAGGGAAGTCTCATCGCAAAATAAAAGAGAGAGAGAAGGAACAATAGAACAGGAACTAGAAATGGCAACTGGTTTCTTTTTATGTTGAAAAGGTTAAGGTAGTGATATCCAACATAGGCAAGAAACAAAATCATAAACAATGCATTGCAGGGTAATCGACTGTGATGAGAAACACTGCCTTAATGTCTGCATGCCCAGAAATGCTAAATTTATAGTGAATGCTCACAGAATAATCCTGCACTAGTAGACATCAGAGTGATGTGCCACCTCAGACGCTTTTTTTTTTATTATTATAGAGTGGAATAAGTGGCATCTCATATACTAATGCAGATGCATTTCTCATTTAGTTACTGCATAAATTTGTGGATTTCACTTTTGCTAACATTGTGTAGTTATGTTCCTTGTTCAGTCAGTGTTAAAACATTACAAGGCACGGGATCAGAGAAAAAGCAGAATATTTCGAGAATCTGGGCTTGGGGGGGCAGCTTGGATTTCGAATGTGCTAAATGTACTAGTGTATGCTATAAACATCATGTTGTACTGTTTTAAAGATTGCAAGCTAAAACTGGGCTGACATTCGACTTTTTTGCCAAACCTACATCCCGTAAACTTTTGACCTTGCATGTGCCTGTGAAAACAAAATAACTACTTATTAATGGCTTGTGTAAGCTTCTGAACAAGAGGTGTGGTTTGCACATATGTATTGGGCCTGCATGTTTAAACTGCCCATGCAAAAAAAAGTCTCCATCACGCTGTTCAACCTTGTTGCCTTTTCGTTTTTTTGTTTATGTCAGCAAAGACAAAAAGAAGTCATGTTATATGTAATACTATGGGACGACGTGACAGTGGCTGATGTGGCGGGCTGTCATTTCTGCTTTTATTCAGCAAAAGCAAGGCGGCAGATATAGTGTCCAGCCTGGTCGAGAATGAAAACATGTTCTGATGTGTGTGGCTCAAAAGTCAAGCTACCAAAATTTGGGACAGTGATGATGATGCGTGATGATGACGGTTGATGTTGATGATGATGCTACAACTTACTCCCCTCTGCAGAGATGAAGGCCACATGGAAAGTATTTAGGTTTCAGCGCTGTAGGGGGAGTAATTTGCAGCATCATCATCTCTATCTGTGGTTCCTTCCCTTCCAAGGACAAATGGGGAATTGGATGGTTTACTAAAAACAAATGGCCCTGTACTGCATCGTTTACATTTTTGTTGCTTGCCTCACATTCTCAACGAAGAAAATAGTGTGTTACATATAAAAAAGATAGAGGTATGCATCATGAAATTTAATGTTCCATTAAGTCTTGTAGTACTTTTATGTTGCAAAATATTACGTAATTATTGCATGGATGGCATTGCAGATCTAAGCTACTTAACGCCGAAGGAGAGCAGTGACACATTTTCGCGACCAGAGACCACAGTGCATTGTTTGCAATCGTTCTTAAAGAGACACTAAAGCAAAAGAATAAATCAACTTAAACTGATAAAGTATCCTTCGAAAACTCTGTTGTCGTTAATTACACTGCAATATGTCAGTTATTAGAAGAGAAAATGAAGCTCAAAGTTTTTTTTTTTTTAATTTCGTGCGGGAACCCCAATGTCAGCACTTAAGTGTGACGTCACGACTTCTAAAGTAATTTTTCGTATTTGGGCCACATTGGCTCAGTAAAAGTTTGCAAAACTTGCCACATTCAGTCTTGGGCTACTTTAGAACACAATGTAGTTAATCTTTACCGCTAAAGAATTAACTGGGACCTAGAAGACGCTGTCAAAGTCCATGAAGTCATGGTGAGCTAGGGCGGGAACTTCAAGGTGGCGTCACTACTGGCCTCTGTGTTTTTCATTTCTTTCTGGCTTACCAAGCGGCTTCTCGCGGTAAGAGTGGTGTTTTCGGTATTGTGGAAAGGTAATCTACTGATACAGAAGAAAAAGTTTTTCCCTTTAGTGTCCCTTTAAACCGTAGTAGTGGGCATACCAGAATAACAAAGGTACACAAATATAATATGTGATTTCTTGTTACCGTATGGCCACAGGTTGTAATGTACAAGGTAGTTATTGCATAGAAAGCATTACAGATCAAAACCTACTGCACTGCGAAGTGCAAAGAGTGAGCTTTTATGACCGCACTTCTTGCATAGCTTTTATAGTGTTGGCTGCCAAGTGTTAAACTGAGTCTAGGCATTGTGGCGAGGCAGTGTAAACTGCCCATCATTACAGCTCTGGTAAGAACTGCATGTATCAGGTGTAAGTGCTACAAGGTTACTCTATTGTTTTGACAATCAATTTGCAGACACTAGAGGAGAAGAAAATTAGTGACGACTGGATCATCACTGACCACGACAAAGATGTCCTGTCAACGACACTGCCAGATGAACTCAAGAATGTCAAAGAGGAAGATGTGAGTGCTTCATTGCTTTTTTTATTTGATCTGACTTTCCTGCTCTACGGCATTGTAGAGACATGGAGAACATTGTTTCTGTGTTGCATAGCATTCACATTCCTTTATGAGTGGCATCATGTTTTAAAATCCTTGCCAACAATCCTTGCCAAAACATAACCACACATTGACCCGTCCCATCAATGTGTCCTTGTGTGGTTGTGTTTTCTTGTGCAGGCAGTTGTGCTAATGGCAGATGGTATTGCATGCTCTCAGTGGCAACACCACACCTGCCCTACATTTTGCATCATCTTCTCACTTAAGGAAACTCTGTTCAGCAGTAAAACTGGTACTTTGAACATCTTGGAACATGCGAGCCAAATAACATTTTGCTGCATGCAGCAGAGAATGTGCAATCTCACATAATAGATTGCTTGCTCTCTCCAGCAGGTTTTGAGAACCTCACATTTTTTCTACCTTGGGCGACATCAGCAGTGACATTACAGGAAGTCAGGCCCATAGACGCCATCCATTAGGACCACGCATGAGGACTCTTTCAGATTTTCCAGATAACATGGAAGCGGCGGTTAACGCATCTCGCCTGTCTTTTGACTGCTCCTTTGTCATCCTTGGGTGCCTCTGTCAAGATGCCAACCTTGAAGGTTTACCTCAAATGCACCACAGAAGAAAATAAAAAAAGGGAAACGACCACGAGGCAGTAAATTGCTATTGGCTCTACCACAGCTCATAAGAACTGATAAGTTGAGGCAGAATGGAGACAGTAAGCATTGATTGCACTCACCATAACTTTGTTCATATTAGGTCCTTTTGAAAACTTTCTGTAAGAATATCTTTGATCAAAGGCATTGCACTCATTCAAGCCATTTTTAAGGAAAGGTGGTTTAGGTCCCCTTAAATGTTTGCCTGTAGTGCCCCTTTAAAGGGCTTCTCACCAGGCCGCATCGGAAATTTTGGTTATACACAGGAAGTTGTGAAGCATTGTGTAGGCAGTGTTTACAGCAAAAATTCTTCAAATTGCTTCATCATTACAGGAGATAAAATAAATTGAAATGTGAGATCGCTATACTGGCAGGAGGTAAACTTCACTTCCAACATCTACTCACTCTTCCGTTGTCATGGCTAGCATCCAGAAGTGACATTCCATCCCTGCCTTTTCCCATTCAGGAGCCGAGGGACTGAGTCTCCTTTTTTCCCCTTCTTTTTTTGTTGCATGGTGTAAATTGCAGGATTGCAAACTGGGCAAGTTAGTACTGATCCATCTTTTTACAGCACCACTTTTAGACACTGACAGGCAAAAGCACTTGTCCTGTGTTCTTTCGCCTGTCCGTGTCTAGAAGTGGCGCTGAAAAAAAGATGGATGGCGCATTTCCAGTGGCGAGTTGGAGCATTAGGTTGGTTCATGCATTGGATGATTTACCGAAGTCGCTTGTCATAATCGGTGACATTGCAGGCAGTACATCTGACTTAGAGGCGTTTAGGCATGTGATCTTGATTCTGTGGTGGGAAGAGGGGCTCCCTCGACAGGAATGGTGCAAGGGATTTTGTTTGAAATTTTACCTGTTTTTTCTCCATGTAGGAATGCCAAACATTGCAGGTACAATTGTAAGTATGTGGTACTACACACTATGCTTGTCTGTTTGCAAGACTTTCGAAGTTAGCTCCAGAAGAACTCTCTCTCGAGTTTCAGCTTCAAAATCTCGCAACTCATGTTCTAGGGTAGGCAGAGCATTAAGGCTGCTCTTGCGGCATTCCTTGCATTATACGGAAACCATTAATATCCTCTTTGATCTGAAGAACTGATATTCAGGAAATCTCTGAAAAAATTTATTCAAGGAAGCTTGCATAAAATTATAACCAAAGGAGATAAACAAAAATGGACCTCATGTTCTAAATAATCCCGTAAGATTAAATATATGTACAAGTTTTCAGCACCATACCTTGAAGAATAAAGAGGTTAAAAATTTTTCGGTCTAAGGCTGAGCCTGTAAGTTGAGGTTGAGCCTGTACATAGGCACTGGCATGTTGCTGACCAATGATGTAATTTTTCTTACAGCTTGTCGTTTGGGTGGACCCCCTGGATGGGACTAAGGAGTACACACAAGGTCAGTTGTTCCAAGTGGCAATGAATTCTACTGCCCTTAAACCCATTCTGGGCCTCACTATTTTAAATTCTGAACAAAAATGGCAAACGAAGGAGTAAACTGATCTACTTTTATTTTTAGTTAGCCTGTTGATTTTCTTTGAGGTGCCATCCTAAAAACCTGGGTACTTTTTTTATTCACCAAACAGTCTTCTTGTGAAATGCCTACCATCGACGTATCCCCACAGATTTAGGTGCACGTGACAGAGTGACCTTGCATTGCTTTTACCTTTGATTGAAATATGTGTTTCATACAGTATACTATTCTGGTCCACCCTGCTGCAAATATGCTGAAGTAGGCAATTTACCGAGCAGGTGTGTATTGCAAGCTTGGTCCGAACTTCGGCACCACAACATGTGCACTTACGGTCATCTCTTTTGTCTGGAAGTAGCATCGAGAAAGCGAAAAAGCGGCACTACATGTCAGGGGTGCAGCCCATACAACAGATGGCATGTGAGTGCGCAATGATTGCAGCATGACTCACTGCAATCAAACAGCTGCGAGCATTTGGCAACACGGGGGCTGCGGAACTGCTGCATAAAGGCATTGCTGGGTTTGTGGACAGCCACTGGTGTCAGCTGCACAAAAGCAAACCGCCCTTGCTTTGTTTCTCTTTCTTTAATTATTTCTATATATACAGTCTGTTGCAGTGAATTTACATCACATATAGAGATAGACAGGAGCACCGACTAGAGCATCCTACGTCATGTTTTGTGTGCCGTCAAAGCCGGCACACTTGTTGCAGTTAGCGTTTGATGCCAGACATTGCAACACCTTTTTTTTTGCTTACTCTTTTTGCCACAGTGATGCAGCATGGCAACATTGCTGATTGCCGTGCTGTAGGATGTATGTGCCAAACATTAATTAAATTGCCTTTTGCTGTGGCTAATACCCCTCTCAGACTAGCAAATTTGGTGTCACTTTGAGAGGATGCACTTCGCAGTTAGTGACATTCTGTTTGTGTCATGCACAGGTTGTCACTGGAAAAGTGTTTATTAACACTCGCTGTAGAACACACTCACCATCTAGTGCTTTAGTGGAACTTCTTTTGCAGCGTAGATGTAGGCAGCCACGATAGCAGTGCTTAAAAAGTAAATGAAGCGACACTCAGTGCAGGGTCAGTATTAATTCTGAAGCCACTTCTTTGTGATTTCAATTATTATAATCATTCCCGTGCCATCTGCGATGAAAATGCCATTCTTTGTCTGCTGAGGACTGCAGAGTGGGTAAATGCTTTTGATCGCCAAGGGTTAACTGTTTACTAGTTTGTGCAAAACGTACCAAGTTGCTCAACTTTCTGTTCTTACTAAGCTCTCACTGCCAACTCTGAACCCTTACTTTGCAGGCTTTCTGGATCACGTGACCATACTGGTTGGGATCGCGGTGCAGGGTAAGGCAGTCGGCGGTGTCATTCATCAGCCTTACTACAACTACCAGGTGAGGAGGATTCAGGCAAGACTCCCCCACAGCTTCACCCTCCTGTTGTCCCACCACGTGCCTTTATTACTCTGTGCAGCTGTCCAGTAATCGCTGCAGCTGCCTCGCCTCCTGTCTGACGTCTGTTTCCTGTCCCGTTTTTTTTTCTCTCTCGTTCTTTTTCCTCTTTTCTCTTCCATCACGGACGCACACGCACCTGTCCTGTCGCCGCAGGGCCCAAGGGAACGTGAAGCCACCGCACGGGTCTATCTGCTTTTCTATTTCTCTCCTTCTATCTGTCATTCTTGGCCATCTGTTTTTGTGCAGTTCAGTTTTTCACTGCTCCAGAGGGGATCCTTTACCGTGGAGTATTTCAAAGTTTAGATGAGATCGGAGAAATTCTTGTTTGCTCAGCATTGATGGAGCTGATTTCAATAAAGTTTGTTGCATTGAAATGGGAAAGCTAGAACCTACCGACTGTGGGGAGCTGGTTTTTCATTTAGACCTATATTTTTCTTTTTAGGAATGTTGCTGTCAATTGGAAAAAAGTAAAGAAATAATATTATTCATTAACTCTGCACCAAAAACAGTTACTGTAATGTTGTAAACTGCATCTATTAGGACACCTAAAGCAAAGTTTATTTGTTATAACATATTTGCATCAAATAATGTGACCACAAATATAATGCGAGGGGGGACTTTCAGTTTCTTGGAAAAAGTTTTAAAAATGTGTTACGATTATGAATGCCAAAAAAAAAAGGGAAACAATGCATAAATGCAGATGCCTGCAGGGCTTTATTTATTGTTACTGCGGAGTGCCGTCGCAAAGTAATGTGAAAGGATGAGTGCTGACGTCCTTGTCACTGTGAGTGATTATGGCGGCGGCTTCTGTGACACCCACCGATGTTATTTGACAGGCAGCACTTGAGAAATGCCCACTACACAATCCAACACAGCAAAGCGTTTCACAGATTGTGCGATGCTCCGCCGCACAACTTCGAGGATCGCATGCTTGACACGCCACCACAACGCCGATCATCTTGCTCAAGGTTGCAATAAAGAAAATAAGGAAACACGTTACATTCATGTCATGCACCCTAATATAACACAAGGCACATTTCGAGGCCATAAATTAAAAAAAAATTGCATTATGTTTGTGTGAGTAAGTACATCTTTGAAATTATACCAATGATTTGTAAATACGATAAAAACAATGCAACAATGTTGTGTACTTTGCTAACTAACACATTTAAATGAGGAACACACTTTTTAGCTGTTATAAGAAATGCATTTGACATAATTGCAATACATATCTGTTATTTATTCAAAGTTCTGGAGTAGCAAACCCAATGATTCAATTATACTAAAATTGGTATCTTTTTTGGCAATCTTTATCTTTTTGGCCTAAATTTAAAACAGATCTGCTCCTAACAGTCGTTACATTTTAACTGTCTCTTTTAGACGATGCAAATTTCAGTAAAATTGGTCAGGCAGTTGCCTAATAGGAACGTGTATTCGAATATGCAAATCGAAGTTTGCTTCGAGCTAAAGCTTCCTCTTTCAACAAGTTTGAGGCAGCATGCTACAATATCAGAATGGGGAGGCCTGGTTACCTCTGTTTCAAAATAATTTGGCACTGGTGTACAGAATGCTACAGCTCGTTTCGCCCGGTCAAGAGCATGAAATCATGGCAATGCAGGTACCTGTGTCTTCTTAATCTCAAGTACTTCACTCTTAAATACTGTACACATTCTAGGGTGTAATTTTGCTTGATAACATCAGTCATCATCAATTGTGTGTGCAATTGTGTGTGCCAAGTACTTACATCAGTCATCATCAATTGTGTGTGCAATTGTGTGTGCCAAGTACTTTCCTGTTGGGAATGCTGCGATGCAAATGGCATTCCTGACAGGAAAATGCCTGCACACAGCGTTCACAGAGGTAATTGCACACAAAATTGATTATAATTGTTTTGTTGCAAAATTACAAAATTACACGCCAGATGGTGTAATAGAGTGTGTTCAAATTTAGTAATGGAGAATGAGCGTTGTAGCTCCCACACTAATGCCAGATTACATTTTGAAACAGATTAGGTATAGGCGGCAGCCACTCGAACTTTCGTGGTCTTGTACAATAGAAATTGTACAATAGAAATTGCGGATGCCACAAATCAGGTAACTAAGGCCATAAAAAATGTTAGTTATCAAGTTTTGCCCCGCAACGATCATTGTGATGCGACTTTTTTTCTGTAGCACTGTGTGCTACACTGTACACTGTAGCAGTGTCCTATCAGGAATGCATTGCATGTTTACAGTGCTTCTGTCTAGGTTTATCAGGCTCACAGTTTTAAACAGAATTGACTAAATGAATCATAACTATTGGTTATGCTGCGGTTGAAATTGCTCCTTAACTGATATAACATGAGTGTATAGGGACCACCTGGCGTTCTTGAACGTGCACTACAACGCAAGCACACGGGCGTTTTTGCTTTTCACCTCCATCGAAATGTGCCCGCTGCGGCCGGGATTCAATCTTCGATCTCATGCTCATCAGCGCATTCAAAATTAATCTGGAGCTCTGCACTACAGCGTGCCTCATAGTCAGAACTGGTTTTGGCACGTAAAACCTCAGAAAGAAGAAGAGTGTATAGGGATAAACTTTCACTCCCTGGAACAGCAAGATAATGTCTCGGAACATTTTGAGTGATTCATAGTGTGCTGCATGCTTATGTCTTCTGACTTGCTGAAAACATTACTGTTTCATTGGCTGTTGTTGTGGCAATGGATGACATTTCTGCACGGCTGCATTTTGCTCAACAAGGTGGCGCTTGTCCGCTGTTTCCTCTGCCTTTTTCTGGGTGCCTTTCTTACCATTATCTTTCTTGGCTTGTCCTTGAGCTCATCTGATTGAAATCCTTCTCTGTCTTCCTGATTGCACTCGTACCAATGGAGAGGTTTTCATTCAATGTGTTCCTTGCTTTTTGGTAGGTTTGATGACATAGTCAGTCTAAACCTGGTCTTACTGCTCACTAACTATTCCTGCTGTTTGTGTGCTGTGGCTAGGTGTTTTGTACCTTTATGCTTTGATTGTCATGCTATTACAGTTACAACAGGTGCCCAAAGGTAACCAAGTAGAATTTTGTGAAATAGCTAATCATGTTGCACTACTTTGTTGTGCTAATTATGTCAACCTCTTCAAGTACTTCGTTTGAAGTGGCAGAATGGGCTCTCTGCCACAGGGTCTTTTAAAAAATCGTTTATATAGAAAAAATCAGTAGGCAGTACTTTCAGAGTAGTTGGCATAAACTAGAAGGTTGCTGTGTCTGCTCAATTATTCAATGCACATGACTTGTAGTTAGGCTTAGAAGAATCATGAATTATGTAAGTTGGAAAGAAGACCAGATGACACGAGCATTGTGTTGTGTGGTCTTCTTTTCGTTGTGTCTACTTTTCACACTGAAGTGTTCCAACAAAGAACACATACCGACTTACTTAGTTTACAATGCTTATGAACCTAAGCTCAAGTCATGTGCGTGACATAAATGAGCAGGCACAGCAACCTGAATGTTTATCCCAACCACTTTGAAAGTACTACCTGTTTAGGCAGGGCAGTACTATCAGCGCTACTTTTCACAATGAAGTTTCAACATGAATTTGAAATTCTAACGTAAAGTGGTTTTGATTTTTTACTTCAAGGTGGAAAAGGACGTCTACAAGCAAGGACGAACAATGTGGGGGATCGTTGGTGTCGGTGCATTTGGTATCAAGCGCACACTACCCCCTGCCGGCAAGAGGATCATCACCACGACACGTTCCCACTCGAGTCCAGTCATCAACAGCTGCATCGAGTCCATGAAGCCAGATGAAGTGCTTCGTGTCGGTGGAGCAGGTCACAAGGTAACTGACCACTTTTCAGTCTTTTGGTTTCCCTCTTGTCTTGGCTTATGTGTCAAGCTTGAATTGGAGCTGAAGCTTGAGCTTGCCCCTCAGCAGTGGCTTAAAGGCTGTGCCATTCTGCTGCTGGGCAAGAGGTTGTGGGTTCAATGGCCAGCCACGACGATTGCATTCTGATAGGGGCAGAATGCAGAAACGCTTGTTTACTGTGCTTTGGACACATAGTAAATGGCCCCATAGATCTTTCATAGCCCATAATGTGATGTTAAACCCCATAATTAAATGCTTTTTACCTGCCTGTTGTTTTGGGATGTTGAGAATGATTAAAAAATCAATTAACACTTTAACTTGGGGCCAGCTGTTATATCTCTGTGTAAATGCATGCAGAATGCAAGCAGGAGTGCTCTAATTAGGCAGCCGCTAAACTGGTTTGAATAAACTTTGCTTCATTCAAAAGCAGGAATTCTTCCATGTGACTTTTGGGGGCAGATCCATTACATCATTCATGCTGTGCTCATATTGCTGAGCCCGCAGCTTACATCTTCTCTCAGCTAAAGCATCCTTCATTTTACAGCTTTTATGGGTTCTTTCAGGTCTCATACTGTTCATCCGTAATGTGCAAAAAAAAAAGTGTTTTGTCATGACATAATAGCACAAGAAGTTGCCGGAAAAGATCACTTCGTTTGCCCTTAGTCAAATTTTAATACCCTGTCTATGACATGTGAGCTGTTGTGTCATTGTGCTCACCTTTTCATTGTGCTCACCTTGTCATCATCACCAACCAGCTGCCGCAGGTTTTGGTAGCACTTAAAGATTTCCTGTTACTGGTACTCTTCTGTGTTTTACCTGTGGCGATGCGTCTTTAGTTAAACGTCTGATGTGCTAATTTCCAATTTGGCTCTCCCAGGTGCTGCTCTTGATTGAAGGCAAGGCGCACGCCTACGTGTTCCCGAGCAAGGGATGCAAGAAATGGGACACCTGCGCTCCAGAGGCAATCCTCCACGCCACTGGAGGTCTCCTGACAGGTCAGCATTAAGAGTGATTTAAGCACACGCAGAACCACAACTGTAACAGAGATGAGGTCACCACTATTTACTGGGGGGTTCCACTTACACTCCAAGTAGGGGTGGGTGAAGATTACAAGTTTCAAGTACGAATACGAATAGCAAGTGTGCAATATTCAATTCCTATTCGAAAATGAACCATTCAGTATGTTTGAGTACTCACAACTTACCAAATATTTTGCAACGACCGACTGTTTAAGTCTTGTTGCTGTTCTCTGTCTGCTAAATAAAGCATCGCTAATGATCAAAAGTTTTCGGTGAAATGAAGAAACAAAATGGTTAATTCAATCTTTGTTTACGGTTTGGTGGTGGGGGCAGTGTGTCGGAACGGAACAAAAAACGAAAAAAAAAAAATGTTTTTTTGACCGGCACGAAAATGTAACCGAAACATAATTTTTTGTTTCGGAGTGAAACTGAAATATTTTTGTCGGTTTTCGGTTCAAGGGGAAAGTCGGCAATCCAAAACAGTCGACATGTGGCAGCGTCAGCGTTAGCGCAGATCTCAAGGGTCCGCATAAGCATGTATCTCAGGCAGGGATAGTGCGAGTGACAGCCGGTGCAGCGCACCACTAATATAAGCCTGCCGCTAGGTGGACTAGCAGATCGGCATCGTAACAAAACCCAGGGCTTGCGCGCTGAAGAGCTTATCGTTTCGTTTTCTACGGGTACACTTTGTTACCGAAGTTTTATCGTTCGTCTATGTTCATTTAAGTTAGTGTTATCGGAACAGCCGTCTCGCATTTCGGTGAGTACACTAGATGACGTGCTGTTTCTGAGATCATGCTCAGTGACTTGACTCAAGGCACTGAGCGTGATCTCAGAATTTATTATTCACTTATTGAGAAAAATAAATACTATGTTTTTATCATTACTTTGCTTCTAAAAATTTTGCATGCGAACCAGAACCATTATGAACCGTTACGGAGCAATTTTTTTTTCGTTCCGGAGCAGAACTGGAACGGAACTTTTTTCAGTGGAACAAAACTAAAACCATAACGAAAAGCATTTCGTTCCAACACCCTGGGTGGAGGCCTACATGACAACCTGTGAATTTTGCTTGCACTCTCGTTTAGTGTTTTTAGAAGTCTAACTGTGTAGAAGTTTTATCTGTTACACTACAACCATTGATATTTTGCTTACAACGAGCCTTTTAACATGTCTATATGGTAGACAAGCCCTGCAGTAGCTTTTTCTTTCTTTTTTACACAATTTATAATCTTCTTTTCGGCAACCATTTATTTAGCCTTTTTGGAAAGCTAGTCATACCATGCTAATTTTTTCTTGGAGGGCTTGTTTGCAACCAGGCTTTAATTGTCATTTAGAGACTATTACAGCGCAGTCCACTTATAACTATATATCTCGGTTATAACGATGAGTCTTAAGAGTATTAGCTTATGCATTGGGGCTATAAAAAAACACATACTATAACGATATGTCATGACTGCATGTTGGATACAGCAATCAAAATATAGCCTTCTGGGTGGCATTTCCATGCATACTGAGCTTGAAATTTGCTTTGCTAAGCTCCCCTTAAATGAATGATGCCGAGATGGGACGAAAAGTTTGCCAACATAGTTCGTATCTGCCGCCATTACCACAAGGTGCATCCCGCCATGGAGACCATCGTGAGTTGGCGCAGTACTCCACAAGATGGCGCCACCTGCTTCGTGTCCACGTCGGCCACGATTGTGCTCCGTACAGATGCAGAGAAGAGAGAGAGAAAAAAAAGCGAGAAGTGAAAAGCTGAGCGGCACGGTGGCGCCTGCGCTTTCCACGATCTCTCTCTTTCTCTCAGCGAGCGTGGAAATTCGTTGCGGAGGCAGCCTCGAAGCAGGGGACAGCCCAGTATGTAGAAGATGGCGCTGACAAAGCGCAAAGTTGTGTTGCTTGAGACAAAGCTGGAAATTTTGCAAGACTCAAAGAAGTATGAGCTCACGCAGTCGATGATATTGACGATACTGAAAATAGGGAGCGCCGCGATCATGTAGGCTTGCAACGAAAAAGGCAGGCTTTGTGTGCCAGGGCAGAACCTGCCCCTAATAGTAAAACCAACACGGTGGAAGCCGCTGACATTACCGAGCTCAGGGAATGCATCGCTACTGACGATGAAACAGGTGGTGCTTCGATGGAGGAGTTTCTGAGTGCAGGTAGGGCTGCCTCATTCTGTGAAGAGATCTCCGACGGTGCAGTCATTGCGACAGACGACGAAATTAACAATGGCCCATATTTGATCCCAACCCGGATGTTCACGCAAAGTGCGCTGTCATCATACATGTTGCTCACTGATTTTATGCATGCTAAAGGATTGCCGCCAGTGTTCACGCACTAGCTGGACACGATGCATGCCACGGTTGTAAACCTGCAACTGCCGCGAAAGCACATTCAGATTTCCAACTATTTCAGCACACCTAACGTTTGACATGCTGTTTAGAGGTACAGTCAAACCCAATTATAGCAATATTCAACTTCCACGAAAATTCCGTTGTTGTAACTGATAATTGCTATAACCGGGTTGCATGAAAAAAAGATAAAAATAGGGGAATGGCAGAGCTGTTGTGAGATAACTATAATGGCGGGGAGGTCAGTACCCCTCCCCACTACCTTCCTCCATCCGGCTGCTGATTGTGTTGACTCACTTAACTCTGCTTTCTTTGCACTCCGATTGCGTGTAACAAGCCATGGCTGTCGGCGTTCAAGAATGGCACTGATAACAACTGCAAAGCGGGGTCACGGGCGGCAAGTGACATGTGAGCTCCGCCAAAGCAACACTTTGGTGGCCTCAAAAGGGGCATTTAAAAAAATGTGAGAAGGTGGCCGCGACAGCCTCTCAGCTTCAGAAATCCAGAAGAAACACTGTGGCGAGATCGCCGCAAGCATCTTGCCACAGTACTTCTCGCTGGCTTGCACGAGATAACCCCATGTCCGTCAGCTTTGCTTGCTTTACGGGAAGCTTGCCGACATCCTTCTCTAGCGAATGTCCCTCGCGAAAACAAAGCTCCGGAAGGATGGAATCATTTGCAGGGCCTCCGAGGAAAATGTTGAGGCAGTCTCCTACCGCGTCATCACTGCTGTCACTGTCGCCGTCACTATCCGATGCAAGCACGCTCGTGACGGTCACCTCATCGATTAGAAGCACTTTGTTTCAAAATCTGTAGCAGTGAGCTTTCTTTTCACCGGCAACATCGTGGATTGCCGATGATCAGCGGGCGGATCAGCCAAACGAGGCTGAGAAACCACGTGGCACGGAACGACTTCGACTCAACGAACAAAGACGAGCACGAGCGACTTAATGCGTCGGCAGAACTGCGCAGAATGAGGGGCCAATCAGCAATGTGTGAGCAGCGCTATCAGCTGCTATCAGCACAGTTGGCGCAGTCCATTCGTGTTTCAGAGGGTGGTGTGGCGTAGAGCTATGGGCGCAGCCCATTCGTGTTCGGAGGAGTGGAAGAGCAATGGGAGAGAGGCACGCAAGGCTGGCGATGCGGAGAAGGCTGGAAAACAGCACATGTTGGCATTCAGCGGCTCGAATTTTCATTTTCTTTTTTCTTTTCAAGGATTTCACATTCCATTCGCTTTCGGCACTGACACCCAGTAGCCAGACTTCATCGTTATAACCGATAATGCGGCATGAGGTCATTGTAGTAAGCGGATTATTTCACCATAGAAAGCATACAAAAGTTTATAGTGCAGCAGCTTCTCATTGTTATAACCGATATATTGTTAAAACCGGAGTTGTTATAAGTGGGTTCGACTGTGTAAACAACTGTTTTATTTTTCACAGCCTGCTTATTACGTCTGTTCTTTAGCGCAAGTGGCAAATATTGGTTTGGAGCTGCGTTCCTATGTGGGTGAAATGCAAGAACACTTGTGCACATAAAAAAAAACAAAAAAAACAACAACCCAGGTGGTCGAAGTTAATCTGAGCCTTCAATTGTGGCGCCCGTCATAGCCCATGTGCTGGTTTGAGATGTTAAGCTGTATAATTCAATACATTTGAACCTTTTGACTGATTGCCATTTCCAAGCTTCCACATTCAACAGGTGGGACACCTTCAGCTTGGGCAAGTCCTTATCAATAATTGTTGATCATCCAGCAAAAACAGGTTGAAAATCCTTGGCTTGAAAGGTTCCTTAACCCTTCCACTGCAATGCTGGAGCTGTACTCGTCCGCGCTGTTTGTACTAAGCCAATGACAAACTGTATTCCTCTAGGCCACTGCTTTTTCCGCTTTGCTTGACAGAGACGAGCCATGCTCATCACCTGGTAATTGAACATATTCTTCGATGCTTTTGATTCCTTTCATGATCACCTACTCAGATAATTACTTTCAAACCTTACTCGTGTGCTAAAGAACAGAGTTTCTTTCACAGCAGATGTCTTTAATTTATATTTCAGGTCATTATAAAATGTGAACTGCTCATATATTATTCAAATCGAAATGTGAAGCACAAAAATTTATTGGAATAAACAAATACAGTCGAATCTCGATAATTCGAACTCGTAGGGGCCCGGAAATTTGTTAGAATTAAAAGAAGTTCGAATTAAAGAAAGGACGTATTTTTGAAGTATTCGAGCACCATACCACGATGCACGAACGGTGCGAGTCGTGAAATATCGCGGCGCGCAACCGCCCATGCCGGCCAACGCTCGATTCCGATAATGACAGCAAACGAAACTTCAGCGAGTGGACGGTGCCGAATGGCGACAGGGCGCGCCGCGCGGAGACTGTCAAAGGTGAGGGAGGAGGGTGGCAGGGAAGCGGATATGGCCTCGGCAACTCCGCCGTTCGGTGGCTCCCCTCGCCCTCTCTCTCAGCTCCCTCCCCTGCAATTGTCACCGTGCGCGCCCGCTGCTGTGCCGACGCCGCCGGTACAGCTGGCCGGCGCAGATTAGCCCACTCCCTGAAGTTTCGTTTTCTGCCATTATCGGGAAGCGAGCGTTTGCCGGCGTGGGCAGTTTTGTTGGCCGGACTGGGACTCCGCCGCTGCATTAAGGGGTCTCTCCTAAGCTTTTGCTCTATGGCGGTGTCAAAGCAATGCCGGTCGGAGGCGCCGCCACGTTATTTGATGCGCTGCTGAGAGCATTGTCGGTCCGCGGTATGTTCGAATTAATCGTCGCAAATGCTTTTGCGTTCGAATTACCTAGCATTTTCGCTTATTGAAATACACGTAACTTTGACGGGACCACAGCGTCAGTTCGAATAAACCGGCAGTTCGAATTAAGCGTGTTCAAATTTACAAGATTCGACTGTATTAGTAAATTTTGTACACATTTTTTTTACTAACGAACTTGGGAGTTAAAGGATTACTGGTACTTGTAGCACAGGTGACCTGTATATGTGACTTGTAGCACATGTGGCTGTTTATGCTATCATAGACAAATGAAACGTGAATAATTTAGGGCTAACTAAGAATGCATTTTTTTTTTCCTGCTCTCACCGCTTTGTGTGATGTCGGCATGATTTCAGCCTTTATGTTTAGTTTGGGGCATATGCCATCTTTTGCAACTCCTACATGGTGGTGAATTCATGTAACTCATAGACCAAGGGGCAAGAAATCACACTGTTAAGCTATTATATTTGCAGAGCTGTTTTACGTCATACTTCCCCATACAATTTTGTCCACAATAGTGCCCCTGACTGCAAAAATTGTCATGTTCATGTGAATGTTTGTGAAAAACTCCAGACATCCACGGCAACCGGCTACAGTACCACAAGGATGTCGAGCATGTCAACGGTGGCGGCGTCCTCGCCACCTGCCTCAAGGAGCAGCACGAGTGGTTCAAGAATCACATTCCCCCCGATGTCGCCAAGACACTGCCCGTACCCTCAACACAATCCTAGCCACTGCCTATTCCCTACAGGACAACAGGGCTGCACTTAGAGCTCTAGTACCTCTTTTGTTGGCTTATGTCCCCGGACAGTTTTATTCTGGAGTCTTGGTTTCTTCGGTTCTTCTAGCTTTGTACCAGTTTCTAGACCGCTTATTTAGTCTGTTCTTGTGCTTTCGTTGGGAGTGGGGGACATATGTGCTGTTCTGTGCACTTGTTAGCTCTTTTTTCTTTCTTCCCAAGCTCACTGTAAGGTCGTAGAACCAGTGTGCTTGGTTTTTGTCCCTACCTCGAGCACTGGTGAATTTTGGTACGCACAGTTCTGTAGCTAAGACGAGATAGTTTTTTTATATCTGGAAACGTTTACTTAAGGCAAGTCCAATGCATTGAATATATTAAAGAATCATCATGTACGGTTTGTTATGAATAACAAGTTTTGAGGTACTAAAAGCTAATAATGTTATGTTGAGAAAGGGAATGAATAATTCTATAAGTAGTATTTTATGGTGTTAGGTAAGGGGTAGTATACCATAATTATTTTACTTGTATATGCATGTCTGGTTTTTTTTTCTCTGATGTAGTTTAGATTCTCTGTGCACTTGCAAACTCCTTTGGCCCAAATATTTTTTTTAAATTTTCTTCAGGTCAAGATAGCAAAGCATTGAAGCCATCATAGCCTTTTTGATTTAACAATATGACTATTTTTACGTGTGCATTCCATGTAACTCATGAACGTAATTTTGATACCGTTGATAAGCAAACAAAGTATTTTTTATTGGTTATACATTACCAGTGAGAAGGGAGCAAATACAGTCTGCAGGAACAATAATAGCAACGGCAGTGCTGAGTGCATTGTTGTGGCAATGTTTTTAATTGTTTGTAATTTCATTTTGAGCCCGGTGTGTTCGTCCGATTTTAGCTGTTGCACTCATTGACTGTAATAACAGGTGTTAGTGTAATAAATTGACTGTTGTAAGCGATTTGAGAGTGTGCAAGTTTTGTTGTTCGAAAGGTGTTGCTGCGAATTGATTGTAGGTTGTTGTAATAACACATTTCACGTATGTATTTTTCAGGATGACAGAGGATTAGTAATATTATACACTAAAGTTGATCTTTTTACTCGCCCGTTAATGCTTGTTGCATGCTGAAAGTTGTCCGAAGACTGCTGCAATAATGTGCCGTTCCGATGAACATTAGAGTGAAATTCATATATTTGACTGCACAATTTATTATGGAAGGCAGATGTACGGGTATAGGGCTTGGTTAGATGATGTGCTTCAATGTCGTGCATTCAATAAACAGCGTTTGAATTTTTTGATGAGAATTGTGTCTGCGTATTTCATGTGAAACCAACTTATCGCTGGGCAAACGAGGCTATGAAAGTTTGCTTGAGCCTTGCATTCATTAGCTTATTTTTTTGAACAGTTACATGTCCTTCCCATGTGAGTCCTAGAACTCTGCTTGTGACAGATTCACTTGTCAATTTTTAATGTCTGTGGAGCTCTCATAACTGGCAATTTGGACTGCTGTACAAGGCATAGAATTACACACAGAACTGCCATTGTAATTACAAGCTGTGCCACAATCATGTTGGTAGGAGCATTATCATCAAGGTATGAATTATTTTTAATGCGATTAGAATTCGTTGGGGTCTTCACCCATTTTGCGGTATGTCTGTCTGCCCACACTTAACCTGGGTCACCGGGTAATCCATGGTTTAATGGGTAGAGCATTGGGCTGCTGTGCAGAGACAACCAAATTTGAAATCAGCCGCCAGACCAACTTGGGTCACTGGGTTTGTGCTGCTCTTCGACGACAAAGAAATGCTTTAAAATTTATCCGGTGCTGGGCGGAATTTAACCTGTGTCATGTAGTACATTCAGACAATCGTGTGTGAATAAATATTTATGCAAAAAAAATTATGCGGTTTTGAGTGCCAAAACCGCGATCTGATTATGAGGCACGCCATAGTGGGGGACTCGGAAAATTTGGACCACCTGGGGTTCTTTAGCGTGCAACAAATATTTACACATAGGCCATGCATGTACTTCGTGGCGACGACGCTATAGATGGTACAGCTTGCCTAGATGGAAATGCAAGAGAGAAGCCCAGCTGCATACACATCTCATACATGACGTATTTCAGTGGTGGCAATACGGCGTGTCACCACATTGCTTCAGTGCTAATGAAATCACATAAATGTCAACATTCATTGTGAAGTAGGTTCAGCCAATTTTTTTTTTTTAAGGGAACAGTCGTGCAATACAAGACTGCTTCTAATGTGTTGTAGCTGGTCACAGTGTTACGAGATGTTGCCATGAGCACTGCTGTTCCTGGATGCGTATTCCAGTATGCGTTCAGGCTACACTAAAGCACTATATCCGCCATTGGACATTCATGATGTATTTCACATATGCCTTGTGTGCTTTCTTTATTGACATGATCTATCCTTTCTCTTGATATTACCCGACGGTGAAGACAATGAGGCGGTTGCAGATTCTGCTACATGGCAGACAAAGGAATCAAAAGTAAGCAGCTGGGTGAACAATCATGTCAACACTCGCTCAAACATGTCAGCAGTGCTAGCAAATGTAATTATTAGCTTGCTGAACCTCAAAATACAGCATGCTGAAATATCTATGTTGTAAGTTGCTATAGGAGTTTCCCACTGGCCACTTGTATGTTGTTTTGATTAAATTAGGTATGTTTCACCAGAAGAACACAATCTTTACTCCGTACGGCCGGTGCCGCGGATGCTAGGGCGTGATCGCCATCTGGTGGTGTTTCAAGGTGGCTTCCTCCGCGTTCCCCCTCATGCTTCCGTCAAACCCTCCTCCGCCGCTTTCCTCCTTGCGCTCTCTTCGCTCTCGCCTTATTACATCTCCCGCTGCGCTCCGCCTTCGGTTTCATCTTTCGCTGTGCTCGTTCATTCGGTTACGCCGCCGAGGCACGCCGACCCTCCACGCATGCTCTAATATGTGACGTAAGTTTGACAGTGATAGCAGTGGCGTAGCCAGAAATTTTGTTCGGGGGGGGCTGAGGTTGCAGCGCGGCCTCCTCCTAATAGAATTTGTCGAGGGATCAAATACATGAATAATAACTGCATTGCCAATGCCATTGTATATTAGATGCTGCAAACGAATTATTGAACGCTAAGCACTGTCAAGTTAAATATGTATTTTTTCATAAAAGAATATATTCGTATGTCCTAAAAATTCTGGCAGAAATAACTGATAGCGGCCGCGTTTTTTTTTTTTTTTTGTCTATTTAATAAGGAAAGAAAATATCACACGGACATTAGAACTATATCAATTCGAAACCAGCAAAGCAGTGTATACAGCTGATATGAAGAACGTAAAGGCCATGAAATGCATAAGTTGAGGACAAATATTTTGATGAATCTTCGTCATTCAAGAACCTTGTTTACATTTTTGAACATATGCAACGGCCAGCAAAAAACCTCAATGACGCTGTCCCTCGTTGCAATAGATTGCGCAGGAGCAGCTGTTACCGGTCGTGTATTGTAATTACACCGAGATTATACTCGCAACAGTGAGTACAAATAAAAAGTAGAAGAGAGAGAGAAGTCGTAAGGGAAATGCAGGGAGGTTAAACATGCTGAACCCGGTAGGCTTCCCTGCACTGAGGAAGGGGTAGAAGGGATTGAAAGAGAAGAAAGAGAGAATTTCACAGTTCACACGTTGCACATTTACAGTTAAGCGTTCATCGCTGAGTTTCGTCACAGGTGGTCATACACACTTGTGCACTTCAAAAAACACAGCAGCGCCTTTGTAGCCCTGCACATAGCAGACGCACGAGGCCACGCGCCCAAGATATTTTCCTCCGTAAAAAAACCTGTCGTCTAAGTGCCCCAAAGCCGTCCGAAGGGCAATCCTCTCATCTTCGTATCTGTGGCAGTCACATAAAAGTAGGAGTTCGGCAAAATATACATTAGAAATGCGAAGATAGAATGGAATATACAAATGCGGAGATACAACTCGCTAAGGGCAAAAAAGAGTCGCTGGAAACAAAGTTCACTGCTTGTATACACAACACCTCGCAACAAGATATCTAAATGTACGTCTAAGTCTCCAATAAATCTACGTATTTAAGCAAACGTCACTGTATATTATGCGTCAAACAAGACAAATAAACACGTTGCGGAGTCAGAGATAGTAAACTTTGCGCACAGAAAGACAGATGATCTAGGCAAGAACAAAACTATGAACGCAGACATCATGATATGTACTCGGGCCATGCAGCGGTCGCGACAGCACCATACAGGTAGAATAATAGAGGAATAATGCAGAAATCAGTACGAAAATGTGTAATTTAACTGCCTGCACAGCGACAACAATTATTCTGCACCCAAAATTAAAGGAGGGTTTTACTTCGTTTCAAAAATAAATAAAAGCAGGTAGCTAAAAAGGAAAGAAAAGGACAAACGAAAGCCACAGATGATGCGGCAAGTTGAACTACCCAACATCCGAGTGTATTTTTGGCAAACGCATCGTGGGCCGGGCTTTCAATGAGCAAGGTCGGTCAAAATTGGTTATTGATGTCCTCGTAATTTTCGTATTCGCATGATAATTTTGATCATGATGCTAACTGCTAGAATAAACGGCTAAAATTTCTGCGGTTTTAAAAGCTAACGAACAGTCATACGTTTTCATAATTACGAGCTTATGGACCTGAAGGAATAGAGCTTTTTAGTTGCATTGATTTTTGCTGCTTCGCTATCTAAAGGACAAACTTCTCTCGGCGGGGAAGTTGAGCGAAGCGGTCAATGACTTCGGACACGTTGATGCCGACGTCTCTGTGGGTGTATAGAAGCACCAGTCTAACCATGCGTTCCACAGACATTGTGGAGCGCAAGTAGTTTTTTAGTAAACTCTTGTAAAAAAATATTCTTTCTGCGCTGGCAGTGGTCACTGGAAGGGTGACTAGAATCTGGAACAGTTTGTACACATTTACATAGAACCTGCAGTCGCAATGAGAGATGGGCATCTATTCCGGTGCTAAAACCTAAAACACTCCCTCGATGTCGTTGGCACCCTTGTTTAGGTACTTTGCACAAACAGTAGGCTGTTCGATTCCGGCGATGTCCGTCGTTTCGTCAGCAAGTACGGCGAAGCAGCCTGCTTATGCAACTAGGCTTTCTTTGATAATTTCGCCACAAATTTCTATAATTTGGTTTTGTACATCTGGGCTTAAATACGAGGCATTACTGGGGCAACTTTCCAAATGGTACCTCAGATATGTTTCTCCACAATCAGCTCGCATGTGAAGAAGCGCTCTGAAAATACCTGTATTTTCAGGGGGGCCTATGCTTGAATCCATAGGGCCACTGTTCCTGTGGCCAACGAGAGCCAGACCTTGTAGCCCACAAAAAGAATTTCCTCAATAATAGGCCATTTCCTTCCTCCTGATTTCTCAAATTTTACTTTGCCTGCCCTGGTCCAGCTGATCGATCACATTGGGCACGCGTCCTGAAAATGTTTGGAGAAAATTATCAGCTGCTAGCTCACAGTCATGGTAATATTTAGTATTTTCGTGTGTGTGGAAGATTGCGAGCGCGTGCTTTCATTTCTGGAACGGCTTGGACACGAGGGCTCCATGCAGAGCACGCATGTTGGTCCAAGTTTATAACAGCATTAACCCCATAAAGTTCCAGAATTGAAAATCTTTTGAAGCACGCCTTTGGAAATGTCAGTGCACCTTTCGCGTCAAAAGTTTATGAGAACTTTACACCCATAAAATTTAGGAATTGAAATCCATGCGCTCTGTAACGCGCAGAGCGTGTCCATGCCGCAATGCGCGCTCGCTATCGAAAAGCCCTTGAAAGTTTGTGCTCGGATGGGCCTCCTTGCGTTACGTGACCCCAGGTGCCACGAAATCCACCACAGGTGCCACGAAATCCAGCCCGAGATCACAATGTTCGTGCCGAAATGTCTTTCGAGCGTGAAAAAGACATTGTAGACAGAACGCAGAATGGTTGAACATAGCTCGCCTACACGAACATGTCGCAGCCTATGACACTAGGACACCTGAACAATGGAGCATTCTGCACTCAAGAACGAATTATGGTCAACAAATGCTTCGACATACACTTCCGACTTTACTCAGTAACCTCGCCTTACGAGAAATAGACCTTCTGTCCTTATGCAGCCTGCACAACTACTTTCAGTCAAACTAATCCTTGTTGTTTAATGAGTTTGTTCATATGCAATACTGTATGACTTTCCCCCTCTTTATTTGCTTTAGTTTATGCTGCACTGAATATAGTGCTATGTTATGTTTTTTTCCCCTATTTTTTTCCTGTTTTCGTATAATAAGACTTTCTTTATGTAAACTATAATGCTCATGTGTAAATTCAATATTTGCGTGTTAATGCAGACTACTTGTTTTTCTAATTGTTAAAGTGTATTACTACCTGTCTCGTATACACATTTTTTTTTAATTGACACCTTCCCATCTGTTTACTCACATGTGAGCGCCCGACGCCCTCTGTTGCCTTTGATGGGTTTTTGCGCTGGTCAAATTGCCTGCGTGCAATTTTTTATCCAGAACCCCACCATGTCATTCTTTTCATGGGAAGTAAATTATTATTATTATTATTATTATTATTATTATTATTATTATTATTATTATTATTATTATTATTATTATTATTATTATTATTATTATTATTATTCCCGGCGTCGGTGGTAGTTTTGGTCGGCGGTGCATGCCGGCACGAAAAAATTTCGGGGGGGGGCTGAAGCCCCATAAGCCCCCCCCCTGGCTACGCGCCTGAGTGATAGCTATTTAAGTGTATTGGATGCATCATTCGATAGGGAAACAGCGCAAAAAACATGACAAGACAAGAAGGGAGACACACACCAGCGCTGGTGTGTGTCTCCCTTCTTGTCTTGTCGTGTTTTTTGCGCTGTTTCCCTATCGAGTATGTACCGACTAGCCCAAGCCTCTACGGTCTTGTATTTGATGCAGTTTTTGTGTCGTTTGTCGTAGCTATAATTTTAATTGCCAGAAGAAATTGCTGAACAAAACAACTTTCATTTGGCCGATCTATCAATATTCGATCTTACCGCTCAGAGTAACGGTGTAGTAGCCATGGGACAAACCAAGCACCCTTTATACAGCCACAAGGGTGTTAAAATTGGTGTGAAATCTACATTCTAATTTTTTACACCCTCAAGAGTGTTCTTTGTCCCAAAGGTAACACCCTCACCTTTATGGATATAAATATATTGTTCTCGACAGCTCTAACTACACGTGCGATGAGAAAAGGCGTAGTTAAAAATGATGTATAATTCTGACCACCTGGTGCGCACAAAAAATGTCTTGCACAAGAATTTGACAGCGATAACTACAAAAGTTTATTTAATGCACTTTTCTTGTCATCTTTCGCAACTATCAATTTTTGCTTGTCACGAAAAAAGTCGGCAAGCAACAAAACTTCGCTTGTCCCCACCACCAATTCCATCTTATCCCTTAAACTTGAGGCTGTTGATCAGGAGACAACCAAGCACCCTTTATGCACCCTTAAAGATGTTCAAATGTTTGATGTGATAAGAAAACTTTGCAGCCTTTGGGGCGTATCTTGTCCTCGAATAATAATCATCTATGTTGCCTACCTTTAGTACATGAGTTAGTGCATAATTGATGGCGAAAACCAGCGAAAAAATTCACCGGCGATTACGATACTCCCTAAAGCGAAATTTGAGCGCAGCTCCATACCTGTTTTAATTTCGCGATATATTGAGGCAATGAATGTCAGAGAGACCCGATACGAGTACGCATCGAGCGGTCGGACGGTTCAACATGACGCCAGTTTCCCGCGCGCACGTCACTGAAGGGGCTGCTCTCATTGGTCTTCGCGGCTCGCGTCTTTCATCTTTCGCTGTTGCGCTCGTTCGCTCGGTTACGCCGCCGCTCGCCGCAGGAACGGGTCATTAAGATCTGCGCTCTAGAACGCAACGTACACAAGCACGAAGACAATGGGCGGAGGCGCGGCCCGTCGAGTTGTTTGTGCACGTTGCCTTTTTTGCTGGTTTTTAACAGCGAAGCTGTTCTAGTTATCCGTAAAAAGTCGACCTCGCCGATCTATGACGTCACTGCGTTGCCTAGCAACCACCTCGCGGAGCGGCGTGTGCCTCGCCTCATTTCCGTGCCGTGCACATGTTGCCTTCACACGGGACGTTAAGGAGAGGGAAGGAGAGCATGCGCGCGGCGTGCGCGATGCTCGGGAGAGGGAAAGAGAAAATGAGAGCGAGATAGAGAAAGAGATTGTAGCATCACCAACGAGGCAACGCGCAGAGCCGCGCATGCGCCGAAGCAGTAGCGATGATGTCACCTCGCGTTGCCTAGTAGCCGCCGGCGCAGGTGCGCGCTTGCTTCGCCCGACACAGACACGGCTCCTGCCTGCCTGCGTGTGTGGCATGCCAGGAACGCTGTCGCTCGTAGGCGCCGACGCGTCCAGCGCTAGTCACGCGAAATGTCGCGAAAGGGAAGGTACCTCAGAAAATGATCGCTCGAGAACACCTTCCCTACATGCGTAGTCAAGTTAAACCAAGCTAAGACCTAGCAGCAACCAAGTTAATACCTAGCAGTAGCAGCCAGTAAGACTTGAGGATTGACACTTTCGCTGTGCCTAAGCTTTGCACGACCGAGTGCAAACATTTGCACCTTCAATTCACGCATAGCATGTGCGTGTGTGTGTGACACAGCGTTATTGACAGGAAAGTAGCAAGCGCCGAATTTTAAAGGAAATGTGAGCAAGACATGACGATATTTGTTTATAGACACAATACACTCAAAAAGGTGTAAGATCGAATCGTTGGTAGCGACAAATGTTTTCTTCATCAACAGAGGTACTTCCTCTGCGCCGCGCTATGCACCGGAATGTCCCACACTATAGTTCGATTATTGTATGCGTAGCTTGCAGTCGACACAAGTGTGGCCTTAGCTGGCGATGGCGCGTTAGTCGTCGGCATGCAAATCTTGGTGACGGCCTGACGTCTTGCATGGGTGATCAATCTTTCTAACGCATCTGGCGTGAAGGCAAATCCAGACTGCAAGCTGAAACAGAAGCATTTGTCCGGGGGTTGGGAGGAGTTAAATAGAGGACCTCATAACAGGCGATTTTAATCGTTTTTAAAGGAGTGCTTATGCATATATTCGAAGTTGCAGCAGAAACGCTTTTACCGGTAATGCCGTAATAACGGCACTGCCTTTAACAGTTCCTTTTTAAATGCGAAGCATTTCTTGGCGAACATTTGCAACTTTGACAATATCTATCTATCTATCTATCTATCTATCTATCTATCTATCTATCTATCTATCTATCTATCTATCTATCTATCTATCTATCTATCTATCTATCTATCTATCTATCTATCTATCTATCTATCTCTAGCCGCCTACGTCTTTGTGCTCTCATGGTCGTTTCGTTAACTTGGTATGTACCAAAACTGGCATAGTATATATAACAAGAGTGTATGACGAACATAAATGATAGGTCATAACAAATTTCATGACGTGCGTGTCATGTAGGTCATGACAATCACCCAGCGAAAAATGATTAACTCTAAGACCACTGTAATGGGCTCGTACGTGGGTACTAAAAGAAGGAAACACTAAAGGATGATGGTAGAAGTCATAGTCATGAGCATAACTCATCAAAAATGACTATGACTCAGCGAAAAAAGATTAACGCTCAAGAACAACTGGAATATATTCGGACCTGGGCACTAAGTGAAGGAAACACCATAAAATGATGGTAGAAGTCATCGCCATGACCATGACTCAGCAAAATGACACGACTCAGCGAAAAAAGATTAATACTCAAAAAACAATGGAATGGGTTCGGATGTGGTACTAAGTGAAGAAAAAAGCTAAAGGTCGAAGTCATAGTCATGAGCATGACTAAGGCTTTCGCCTTAAGGTCTCTAAGGCATAGCTAAAGGGACGTCTGAAGATGGTGGTGGTCTCACGACATGAATGTCATGACATGCGTGTCATGTAGGTCATGAAACAGACGCCTCCGTCTTGGGGTTCTGAGTTCTCATGGCCGTTTCATCAACTTGGTAGGCTCCCCGCACACTGCTTCGCATAACATCGATTCCCACAGGGCGTGGGATCTGCCGGCTTTTCTTTTACAAGATGTCGTTTTGCCCCTGGTTCGAATAGTTGCTTCAAACCATGATTTTCATACGCCGGTGCTTAATTCTCCATAAACACGGAGTTAACTTCGTCGAAGCTGGCTTGTACCCGGTGAATCGACATGAGATCCTGCCGAATAAGCCGCTCTACAGCCGTCATGTTCCGCAAATATGTATTTATTCTCTTCATTGACGATTGTTGTCAATAATTTGAGAAGTACGTCTGTAAAATTTCAGGGGCATATCTGTGTCGCATTCAACTAGCACGTCCGTCCCGTATCGGGGGACCTCTTCTCCTTGTATGGCCTGCCATTTTGCCTTTGGGATCTCCCACTCTCCTTTTAGCATAGGGACATTACCATAGGAACGGCCTTCGACATGAAATTCAAGGGCGGGCTGCACATAATTTAAGACGACATGCCTTGATAGGAGAAATTTTAAGCTTAATGTTGTCTTAATGTCCGGTGGTGTGGCACAGCGGCGCTCGAGAGAAGTTCACAAATGTACGAGGCTCACCTGTAGTGATCCTCTACAGAACTATAAGAATAATTGGCCCGATATTTCTGTGTGCCGACCGTGCACCTGTGGCACTTTGCAGTTCAACCGAATTCGGTCGCTCTGCATGGATACAAAAATTTGGAGGACGCTTAAGCTTCGCCTTTAAGAGTGGAACGCATAGCATTCAAATATTCCTGGCTGCTTATCAGGTTTCCCGGCTACTGCAGCTTTTTTCTCCAACTTCGCCTCCGCGCGCGGCTGTCGAGTAGGCGAGTGCCATCTGTATGGTGTTTTTGCAAGGAAGAAAACGCGGCGCGCCGCTGTATGAATTGTAGAAATGCTGGAGAAGAGGTTTGTGTTTGAGTTTCTGCATGAGATAATTATGTTTTCTCATATATTCAAATTACAATCCGACGCTATCACGTGGTTGTGGTTAAGTCGTACCTTACGATTTTTCTGACGCATATTACTCTGAGAAATTCAATTTTGTTCACTAACGCCTTGCGCCACGCGGAGGGCCTGCGCGGTCGGGTTGGTTCGGGATGATTATTTCCGCCAACGACGCCGGCGCGTCCACGCCGACGCTGGATTTTCTGCGACACGGGACTCTTAACGCTATCACGTTAAAACGTAATTCTCCTGCTGTATCGAGGGGGAAATAAACCGCAAGGCTGACAATAGGCTCTCTTGCTAGAGAGGGAGCGTCGACTTTAGCGGTAATGCCTGCCTATGACAATATGTTGGAGACGTTAGTTCCTTTGCACGTGACCAGGTCTTAGGGGAGAAAAATGGCCGCATTAGTGCTTGTACTTGTATTCCTCTTTTGCTTGCGAAAATGGGCGAAGAGTTTAATTTCGAAGAGGCAGGAAGGGGGGGGGGGGGCTGGCCACCCTTGAATGCAGCCTGCTTTGTGCAGCCGTCCCGGATGAAGCTCGCACACAGTCTCATCCCACATACTCAAGTCTCTGTGACAGTTCTTGTAGTTCACGACTAAGCAAGTCTTCACCCTCTGTTCTTCCACATTTTTAATGAATAGCACTAAGCGACCCCCCCTCTCTCAGCGAAACGTTGCTGAAGCGGCCGGCGGCGGCTGATGCCCGCTTGCTCCCGATTCAGAAGGCGTTCAATGGCGGCGCGCCTGTGGCGGCCCCTGGTGCGTGGTGCGCAGACTGCTCGCTGTAAGAAGTTTATATAAAAATGGCCGCTATGCACTGCGCTCATTGTGAACGAGGCAACCGTGCGTGATGGGCGCCGAAAGGTCACAACTTTTTTGTTTGTTTTTTCGGTTCCCGAATGTAAGTTTTTCTTCAGCCAACCTTTTCACGACCTTTCCTCAAAACCTCGATTATGTTAAAATATTGTGCAAAAAAAAAAAAAAAAAACTCCGCCATGAGTCCTCGTGCTTTTCTCGCACGGAAATATCCTGCCCCATCCTTGTGATTTCCATCGTTCGCGACAAATGAGAGGGTATTAATTACGGAGATGACGCAAGCGTCGTCGGTATTCCATAGCTCTCGACAGCTGCAGCTATCAAAAATATACATAATAAGGGGTGGAAGAGCACGGGAGAGCAACAGGGCGAACGGGAAGAAGGCAGAAATGGAGGTTGATGACACTCCTCGAACGTTGATATAACACTTTTGTTTCATTTTCTTTTTCTTCTCCCCTTCTCAAATACAGCAGTTGTTTTTATCGCACGAGGAGGCCGGTCAAGAAAACTGTGTGACAGGACGAGTTAGGGTGTCCGCTCGGCGTCGGGGATGGACCGGCCATTAGTTTGGATTGGCGCGGATTATGTCCTCCGTGCCTGTCTGCCTACTTGTCTCGGGTAATACGAAAGGCGAGGGGAGGGGGGATGCGCGTGAGGCTGGAGGAGTGGCGGCATGGCCAGTAGCCGGAGGATTAAGTCAAACGACGGCGCGCGCTGCGCCCCCTGGGACCGCCACTATACCAGGGGGCGACACAAGAGCGTAAAGGATGAACAGGGTGGGGCTGTTAGTGTTCGTGTGTATGCTAGAGGCAGGCGGCTAGAAGAGATCAAAGTTTGGTGGGTGGGCCGGACGTTGGTGATAAGCGGAACGCGGGGTTTCGGGCTTTGCACGCGTCGGCGTTTTGTTCGCCAGGCGATAACTGTCGGCAACAAGGACTGCGAGAAACAAACGGCACTTCGGTGGAGGCAGAGCGCTACGCCGAAGCGGTCTGGAACGATAATGCAACTCGAGGTATTCATCTTTAAATGACTGACTGTCCGTAACGAGGCATTTGTTTAAACGTTACTTTGCCCTTACGAATCAAAAGTATTGGCTAAAAGTTATTGAAGCACTGTATCCGGAATAAAGTCTAAAAAAAAAAGCGCTAATGTTGCCAATGAGTTCGATTGAGCAAATCTGTTCTGGTTGGGATGAGAATGGCGCAGGTGACGTCGACAGACGGCTTGGAGCCCGAGGCATATGTCCATTATACGGGTGTTACACGATGACTTTTTGATCGCGATGAAGCCCGATTGGCATGGAATTTCTCGACCGCGATTGGCTAATTTGCGCAAGCTGTGGAAGGGAGCCAATCGCAATCGAGAAATTCTATCCCGGTCGGGCTCAAGTGTGATCGAACATTAACTGCGCGAAACTGGTATTAGTGTTTCGCGCATACTATTTGCATCCCTCGGGCACTGAATCATACGAAATTCGGGTTGAGTTGTCCATGCAGAACACATATACATATAGAGCGAGCCTGCAGTGACAAGAAGCCACTATATATAGTCACGCGAACCGCGCGCGTATGAGCTCAGTCAGCACGTTTCAAGCACTCTCAACTGTCATATACGTCGCCTCAATGAAGCATTATTTCAGCTCATGATAAATGAAAGAAGACCAGAGTGATGTACCATAAAAGTTCACCAAACACACGTAACGCGCGGACACTAGCGAGTGTCACAGATTTATTGAATTTGACCGGCGAGAGGGAGGGGGGGGGGGGGGGTGATTGATGCTTATGATGTGTGGTGTTCGAAACGGCTACACATTCTCGAAAAATGGTCAGGGTCATAGAAAGGCTGGCATGTTATGGCCACATAATGAGATGCGACGAGTGCTAAACCGACAATAAAGCGATGCAGACTGATTTAATCGACGGGAGAATCAGGCCTGCCTAAGATAACGTGGCAGGACAATATCATATATCTCAAAGACGATGGAGTGGGTGGCCGATTGGGCGAAGTGAAAAAATAAAAATAAAATAAACGCGCCACGCAATTAAGGTTAAATAACTGACAGAAAAATTAATAAAATATGAACTCACCAATGCTCGTCCGGTGCTCTCGGCCTTCGTCCGTTGTTTTTGCGTGTTGTATAGGATATACGTAATCACGTAAAGCTGACTAGCCGACCAGCATATAATACTAATGGAGCTCTTTCCGGTCGCCGCATAAATTTCCGACAGCATTTAGTTAGCGTGTTTCTGTACTGTGCACATATCATCCAGAAACAAGCTATAACCAACAGCTTGCAGTCACAAGCATGCGACGCTCAAATCGCAACGGCGTATTGGATGGTGAGGTGTTGTATAGTACGTGCGAACAGGAAAACCTACCACATTTCAGCATTGCCAGCGTATACCGTTGTCGTCTATACGCATGAGCCTGTAGCGCGGAATAAACTCCGGAATGCTGCTTAATGTTTCGACAGGGGACATAGATAGGAACAGAAAAAGAGAACGCCGACAAAATTAGGGCTATCAACGGGGTTGACGTTTCGGCTTCCACATGGACGCCGTTGGAGTCCCAGACCAGGACGAATTTATCCCAGACCAGAAAGAATTTTTCTTCATTTGCGAGGTTTTGTTTCCTTTATCGCTTCGTGCTACAATTCAGGTGGATGACAATTTTTCTCTTTCAAGGGCGCCTTGTTCTAAATAAGCTAAAAGGTAATTCGGTTTACTGCGATGGTATTTCCCACAAAAGACAATGAAAAGAACATGGACGAACAATTCCGTTTTGTTGTCCATTGTGCGAAATATAGGCGCAGTAAACCGAATGATGTCGCTCCAATTAGCTCCAGTTGATGCCTTATTGAAGCTAATTAAGGATCAGGACATCGAGCCTAAAAGGAAGCTTTAGCTCGTGGGCTACTACCTAAATACATGGGAAAGGAGAAATCGTTTTTCTCGGCAACCGCTGTACCAAATTTGATGAAGTCCATTGCATTTAAAATAAAAAGTTGAAATCTATTCATTGTTGTTAGAAAATCTTTCATTTAGGCCGTCAAGTTTTCAATAACAGTTGTTGAAAATTGCAAAATTTCAGAAAACAATAAAGTTTACAGCTGTATAACTGATGAAAAACTATATCACAAATCTGTAATAGTGCATGTAAAACGGACAAAATTGATGTATTATACATGGCTTTTAAACACAGGGTGTTTCAGGGAACTTTCAAAAATTCGTAAAGGTTGCCTGTGGCAGATAGCACAATTATATTTCATGAGCTGGTCTACTCGAAGAGGCGGACATTACTTGCACAAGAAATTGAAATGCATAATGGACAATTTACAAAAAATTCACTAATTAAGTGTTTAGCTAGTTACATGATGGCTCATATTGCAATGTACAAATTGTAGCCGTGGAGTTCGCAAGACGGATCCACTTGGAAGGAACTCTCGGGATGACACCAGTTTTGATATATTAATTCCCGAACTTTGCGGAGAAATGCATTGGCGTTCCAGTTAGTTGCTTAACAAAACGTCGCTCTATGCATTGAAGGACAAAATTAACTGGAACGCCAATGCATTTCTCCGCAAAGTTCGGTAATTAATATATCAAAACTGGTGTCATCCCGGAAGTTCGTTCCAAGTGGATCCGCCTTGCGAACTCCACGGCTACAATTTGTAAATTGCAATATGGGCCATCAGGTAATTAGTTAAAAACTTAATTAGTGATTTTTTGTTGATTAGTCGATTATGCATTTCAATTTTTTGTTCAAGTAATGTCCACCTCTTCGAGTAGACCACCTCATTAACTAGAATTCGGCGATCTGCCACAGGCAACCTTAAATTTTGAAAGTGTTCGCTGAAACACCCTGTATACCACTAATATGTGAGTAAGACTTTTGCAAAACTATTGTAAACAATGTAACAAATTCACGCAGTATATAAATTGATACATCAAATTTGTCCGCTTTGGATGCTCTAACGGATGCAGTTTACATAACTATGATATCTGTTCTTAGGGCACAGCTACGAATTTGTAAACTTACTGCTTCTATTTTTTTTTCACTTATCAATTTTTTTTAAATTCTTTAGAAAATGCTCAGGCCCTAAATCGAAATTTCGCTCTAACAGTCACTAAAAGTTAACTTTATCTCTCAAATGCAACACATTTCAGTAAAATCGGCCCTGTGGTTATCCCAGAAAAGCTTTTCTGCGTTTTATATGTATTTGAATAGGCGGCATTTGAGTTTGGCTCCGGCTAAAGCTCCTTCTTAAATTCCCTTCAGTACTCGGTGCTGTATTCTTGCGTAAGTAGACGTGAGATCACCGTTGTTTTCATTCAGCCAATTTTTCATTTTATTTTTTTAATTGAGGCGTGTTCGCGCCGTCGGCGCCGCCACGGCCGTACTGAGCGCCAACATGTCGCTCCCATGTATGTATTCAGAACACTCGTCTGGTGAGCTTCAGCGCAACGCTAAACTTTGCTATCGCTTTCGCAGCTTCGCGGACGAAGCTGCCGAATTTTAGTTGTCTGTATAGTCGGGAATGTTTAATATGAATTTGCTTCCTAATATCAACTTAATTCCGGACCAGGCGAGACATCGCGCAATTATCGATTTCACTCCGCGGGGCCCGGGACAGTTGTCGAACTTTTCTCGCCACCCATGCTGGAACTATGGAACGCCGAATTACCGCAGGTGCCACGCCACCTACGCGCAGTTAACACGTGCGGTATACAGCAGCAACGTGTGTGCGACGCAGCGCCCAATGCGATAAAGCCACTGGGTTTCCGCGAGAAGCAGCGGCTTCGAGGCGAAGATAAGTCAGCTGGCCACGCGTACGTAATAAGTGCACAAATCTAGCGTGTGCTCGCGCATGCGCATCGGGGATCAGGCCCACTTAAAGCTCATCCAGCAAAGTGCGGCGGCTGTCCAAATCGCCCCCTCGTCGTTTAGGGATATGAACGGGACACGAACACGTAAAGGGAGGAGGGGTTGCCGACGCGAATGAATACGGAACGAGAGATCATCGGAGCCGAAGCTCGCGAAGCGAGTCCCGTGTACCTCCCACCCTGCCTCAAGCGTGCGGCGTGGCACCGATTAGGGAGTGATCGCCAGGGAAGATATAATGGGAAGAGGGTCGCGGCCAGGGGGCAGCACCCGAAACAATAACAATTTGCGGGGCTTTGGAAAAACTGCCTGGACAGTTGGCGAAGGGCGCGAATGAAGGATGCTCTCGGTGTATATTTAGGGAAGAGGGGAGAGGGGCGCGCGAAAGGGAGGGGGAAACGGGAAGGCTCGGATGAGAATGGGTTTCGTAGAGAGGCCAACGTGTCGGGATGCACCCGGGATGATGGGTGTGAAAAGGGAACCGTCACAAATGACTACAAGGAGCAGTATGCGCATCCCCACCCCAGCGACCCCAAGCCGGGCGGGAATATTTTATATGGAAGCGCTTTGCGGCGCACGTGCTGACAGGGACGGGATTTCTTTTTTTTTTTTTCAAAGCTATACAGGAGCCAGCACTTTAGGCGGATAAGCACCCTCATGCAGCTGCGCCATCTCTTCAAATTTTAAATATATTCAGCCTAAGGCTTTCTTTTTGCTGCCGGGTTGTGAGGATGATTAAAAATTTTCATTATTACTATTATTATTATTATCATTAGCTGCCGTCGTCTTTCCCTGTAGCTCCTGCCACCGGCTTCTCTTAACTTTTATTTATTTATTTATTTATTTATTTATTTATTTATTTATTTATTTATTTATTTATTTATTTATTTATATTTAATCTTAATATTTTTTGTCCTGGTAGAGCTTGCAACCGTGCCACTGCAGAACTGGGTTACACCACGAAACGACTTGAGAAGCTGCAGCCTTTGTTGCGCGGACAAATGGAGCGCGTGAGTAGTGAAATACACTTTTTATAAGCACTGAATGTTGGCCTAGTTGGTCTTGCATGGCTGCGACAGAGGTATACACGACGCCGTACATTAACAAAGAGTTCGAAGTAAATTCGCCCCGGCATGTATCTCGTTTTGTTTCGGCAAGTACCTCGTAACTCGTTTTACCTTGAGCTACCCCGATTCTTGGACAATCCCCAAAGAGTGGGCGTGTGCCACTGCGTCACAAAGATCTACACCTGTTGGAGGTGCAGCCGTGCTCAGCGACTTAATCGAAAGCTAGTAATTAGGAAACTGTGATTAGGAAGCCTGCACGCGCGATCCGAGACATCTTTTTAAATGCTGAATCATTTCTTGGCGAACATCCTATCTTACAGTATCTATCTATCTATCTATCTATCTATCTATCTATCTATCTATCTATCTATCTATCTATCTATCTATCTATCTATCTATCTATCTATCTATCTATCTATCTATCTATCTATCTATCTATCTATCTATCTATCTATCTATCTATCTATCTATCTATCTATCTATCTATCTATCTATCTATCTATCTATCTATCTATCTATCTATCTATCTATCTATCTATCTATCTATCTAAAGTCTTGGTGCTCTCATGGTCGTTTCGTTAACTTGGTATGTACCAAAATTTGTATGGTATTACAAGAGTGCATGACGAATATAAATGATAGATCATGACATATCATGACATGCGTGTCATGTAGGTCATGAAACAGCCGCCCACGTCTTGGTACTCTTATGGTGGTTTGGTTAACTTGGTAGGCTCCCCGCACACTGCTTCGCATACCATCGATTCCCACAGGGCGTGGAATCTGCCGGCTCCCCCCCCCCCCCCTCCCCCTTTATGTTTAAGGTCTTTGTCTGTGGCAGCAACGACAACAAATGCGCCACGTACCGTTAGAAATAAAATGAAAAATAAACACAATGTTGACGCACAGAACTTTTTGCGCTTCGCCTGTTCAGCCGCGTTCATCCAACACCACCTAGATAGCACAGGCCTACGCACTCCGATCTTTGTCGTCATGATACCTGGCCCGAAATTTCGATTGCCAAGGCTGGTGTGACGAAAGCGGTGACGTCAAAATCACTGTTCCTTACGCGGGAGCATCCCTATTAGAGTCTATGTCAGTCGGGCCAGGTAGCATGACGTCATCGATCGCAGTGCGTAGGCCTTGGGCTATCTAGGTGGTGTTGGGTCATCTGTGTACGTCGTTGTCAGAGTTGTTTCCTTAAGCTAGAGCAATATGATGAAAATTAATCAACTAGCCCAATATCAAGCAACCTGCAGCGGTAGCTTACAGTGCCGAGATCGAGGGTTCGATACAGGTCGCGGCGGCCGCATTTCGATGGGGGCGAAATGCAAAAACGCTCATGTACTTTGATTTAGGCGTATACTTTAAAAAACCCATGTGGTCTAAATTATACCGGAGTGCCCCACTACGGCGTGTCTCATAATCATCGCGGTTTTGGCACGTATAATACCAGAGAACGTCCTAACTGATGCAATTCACAGTGCTGTGACATTTGTTATTCTTGCTAAGTTAGACTTCCAAGATTTTATGCATAAGTTTCTGAATATACTTTCAGATTTTCGGCAGCTGTTGCTTGATGACTGATGGGTTAAATAAAAAAAAATTATCTCTAAATAGTCAGCAGACGTTAAATTTATCTATATAAGCAACACATGCAACAAACATAATTGAAATCGGTTCAGTGCTCGCAAAGCAAGACGCTTTCTCCGTCCATAAGCACATTTACTTTAGATAGAAACTTCCGACACTTACTTATTCCTCGTGGAATATCTGTAAATTTCCCCAAGTCATCACTCCGCCTATTTCCCTAATGTCCTCCCTAAAGAAATTCCGCTGATAAAATAGTTTTCTTTCATTCTTTTCTTTTTTTCTTTTTGCAATTGCAGCAATGCTTGGGTCAGTTTGTGGAACAGAATTAATTTGTACCTCAGAATTTTGGAAAATTGGAAGGTGGATTCATGACAGACAAAATTTGTCATCGACCCATAGGTAGCTCACAGCTACGCGAAATCCCGGATCTGAACATTTTCTTTCTTTAACTGCGCAGTTTACCGAGAAACCCATACGAGTTTTCCTTAGTATATCTTTGGAATGATGCCAAAATTTGTCACCTGGGTCTTTCACAAGCCGGCATCGATAGCATGTTGCTCTGCAGCAATACTCATCAACTGAGCGAATTGATGAGGGACCGCATTTCGCAACGATCCTTACGATTTTTCTCTTCTTAATTTCTCATCACACGCGTCGCTTCGAGTATAACTAATCTCGGCCGCGTCGTCTCGGCGGTGTCCCACCCCATGACGAAAGGCGGAGAGAACGCAAAACGAAATACATCGGCATGAAATACGGCCTCAAATCCTAGACTTAGAAAAAAAAAAAAACAAAGAAAACAGACAGAATGAAAACTTTTGTCTCTCTTTCAATCTCGGCGTCGGTACACCGTGGCAGACGGTGAGCGGTGCCTTCCCACCTCGCGACTGTGCACTCCACCCGTTCCCGCGTTCGTTGCGCAAACAAAACCCAGCGCGCCGCTTCCTCGTCGATCACGCGACGAAGCTTCGCCTTCCATCCTTCACACCAGAGGGCACCACGACCTTTTCTCCAATATTGCGTGACAGCAGCGCACTCCACTTGGACTCCGCTGGTGCCACGCACGTTCACCCAGCGCCAGCCTTCTCCAATAACAAAGCCCCGAATATGCTCTCCCAAAGTTAGATGCGCACTCTATCTACGTGACCAGGTCACGTGCTTGTCGGTACACGACGCCGAAACGACGTGCACGCGACGCAGCGTTCCGCAGGAGTGACCACGTGAATCGAACGTAGTAGTGTTGGTGAAGTCGTTATTGTCGTTATCATACCTGCCAAGTCTCCCGATGATTTCGAGAAGTTTACGAATACGAGCTCGTTCTACGATTTCACGAATGTTTGCGTCATGTCTTACGAAAAATAAATCCTGTTCGAGAAAAAAAAAAAAAAAGATTTAAAGGTGTCCAAAGATGGGGCGGTGCAAGAGGTCATAATACTGCAGGGGTACTTGCTTCGAGTAAGTTTATTCAGTGTATGGTTCCCGAAGCAGATGAAATCAGCGACAGTAGCCGAAAAAATTCAGTGTGATATCAGAGCGATGCGCTGCTTATCACAAGTTATCAGTCTCCGCTGCTCCAAGTTTGCCGCTGCTTGTGTGTTGCGTCTAAACTTGCATCATCATTAATAAAGCCCATTGGTGAAATCCTGGAGCGATATTGTAAGAGACGCTTGGGCGAAGCAATTGCCGGCTTTGATCGCCAGGCTAAACCAACCTGTTGCTACAATTCACCACCACCACCACCATGCGTATGCTACAAAAGTGCGTAGAAAGTTTTTGAAAATGCCTGCCAATACACCTGTCTCCGTCCTCCGCGCGATTTTGACGAATTTTGAAGTTCGCAGGTTGGCGGTATGCATTATTATTTGTTGTCGATAAATAATTCCGGAAGAAAGAAAATATCAGCCAGGGTTAATGTTCCGAAACTTCACAGTGAGGGACGCCGCATTGGAGGGCTCCGGATTAATTTTGGCCTAGTGGGGCCCCATCGAAATCCGGCCGCCGCCGCAGGGAATCGAACCTGTGACCTCGTCCTTGTAGGAAGTATCTGTTGACTACATGTATCCATGTACTTCCGAGCTATCCACGTCTTTTCGTTGTCTTTGGCATCTGCAGATGCTCAATTGACTACGTTTAATTTCCGGCAACGTTCCATCGACAATAAACCAGTTGGTAGTTGGCGCTCTCTCGTTCCGTGTGGTGTGCCTTTGTTAATTACCGTGATTAGTGTCATTCAGCGCAGTTTAAACTGCACGAAAGAAAGCCGAAGTGGAGTTGCTTTCTCTTTAGTGAAAATGTTGAATTATATATGAATGACCGTTGAATTTGCAATAAGCTTAAAAACCATAATATGCACGCATTATGCGACGCTCGCCGTAACTCAATTGGTTTCTTTATAGAAGAACCCTTTATGCGAGGTTTCTTATTACGGCGGGTTCTGTCGCTTTTTGCGAAACTCCGTTTTTATCGAAGCAACATGGGGCCGCTTACATTTGCCCCGTGTTGCCGACTGCGAGAGTCCGCCGGTGTAGGTGTATGAAGTAAAACAGCTTACAGCCGTTCTGTGCTTCCACATGGGGAAGCTCACAGAGACGCTACAAAGACGCACTGAATCGGTTTACACAGGCAGATGTACGGACAGACTTCTTGATCGTATATATGGCCTGAAGTCCGAACAACAGATATCGGTGCAGCATGCCAGTGCTTCTACCTTCGTTCTTGGTTGTTTACAGTACCATTCGCTATCCACATATTTTCTCCATGTAGCGTTCGTTAAGTATTGATGCTTGTAATACAAACCGTCAATTTCCATGCAAAAACTGTCCGACTACTTCGCCGCAAAAAGAGAGAGATGAATAATGTTATAAAACGCTAAGCAAGCTAACAAAAGAAAACTGATAAGGACAACCAAAAAACAACAAAAGAGAGATAGATACAGGGGCGTGTCCTGGTAAAGGCCGTTCTCTATGCCGGGTATAGTCACTGTCGCGTGACTCAGCCCGAGTGTAAGACACTCGATAGCATCGGCTAATGTGTTTGCGGGGCGGATGCACTCGTTTTGGAGCACGACGCCTTCACAGACAGCGCAGTGCTTGCTTGTGCTCGTGTGTTCATACAGGAGTACACCCGCTGCGCTTTGATTTTTGCCGTATACCACGTGCTCCTTCATTGTGTGGCAGCGCCACCGTTTCAGTGAGTGCACACGTCAAAGGATTTCGACCGCAGCGAAGGACAACGGCTGCCGCGGACACTGGCCACACTGGGAGCCAGCACGGAGGGAGCGAGAGGGCGCGCGTCCATAATGGGAGAAAGACGTCGTTTCGTGTATATATACGCCACGAAGCGAATAGGTATAGCGACCTGCGTTTTTATTACTTGAGACAGCACGTTATGCGTATACTGTTCGCACTCGTTCTTTAAGCATTCGTCTGAAGCCTCTCGCGTGTCATACGAGCCTCCGAGATGTCTGGTCAGGCAAAATATTACTTCCGATAGCAATTTAAATTTAGTGTTTGCGCTATGTCGTTTCGTCTGTGTCTAATCACGCAAAAAGAAGAGAGAAAGCGAGAGAAAGGTGGATGGACAAAGACATAAAGGTGTGCACCAAAATGTGGGAAGAAACAGCCGTCATGCGCCAAGTGCGTGCTAGATCGCGCCACCATACTGTGTCGCAGAAACAGCAGGGATTTCACTAAGGTGCGTAAGCATCTGCGTCTTGCTATAGCTAGCGCAAGCTCGTCAATGTACACCTGAAGTGGCGTTCGAAGAGCAAGAACACGTACAGTCCCAGCGGTAAAAGATTAGCACAAGTGACATGGTAGCCGGAGCGGCAAAATTACGACATGCGGCGCAAGTGACTGGTGGTTGAAGCGGCACATTCCATTTTTCAAAGCAGGGATGGCCGTCGAAAAGCGTGTCGTGATTTTGCCATACGTCAGCGGCACAGTGTGCAAGAGAGCTGAGCTGTTTTACAGCGAAAGCTGTATATATGGCTAGGCGAAACGAAAAACCGTTCGTCCCATATGTTTCACTAAACGTCTCCACTGGCTGCGCCGTCAGTTACGTCGTTCCCTACGTCGCACCCAAGCGCGCGCGCCATTGGCAGGACCGTTAGTGACGCCGTTAGCGAACGCATTCCCGCCATTGCCACGTTGACGCTGCTCTGCCCGCAACGCCGCTTCCTCAGCTCGCCGTTGTCGCATGCGCTCGATATCTCGAGTAGAAATCTCGAGTTAGCTCGGCGTCGTGGTAGCAGCATTCGCCCGCCATTGGCGCTTGCGTTCCACTAGAAACACAAACATGTAACCAGTAATTGAGAAACGCTTCAATACAGAGTCGGGATTAACCCACTGCTAAACACCGGGGCCGCACGTTTCAGTTTCGCTGGTTAACCATCTGTACGGAGTACTTGGGTGGTGTTTTTTTTAATTGAATCGGCTCCTTGACGGCGAAACAAGAAAGCTGATTTGCAGCGGAAATTTAGCGCCCGCATGGCGGAAAAGCCCTCTCTCCCGAGCGCTTTTGAATCGATGTGCAGAGAACAACTTCTTCACCGCGAAGATAAAATCTTGCTCAAGATCGACAGGGAAATTTGCGAGAGAGTAGATATCAGCCATCTGATAATGACCGCCTCGTGCGCAAAGCCAGAGTGCGATGCGCAGTGAGAAATGCAAGAATGACAAAACAAGGTTACGATAAAAGTAAACGCGTCAATATATAGTTACGTAGGTTTAGTTACTTCGATATTCTGGCGACTGACATGCACGTATGCGGTCCCCAGCCGACAGACGTTCAAGATATGTATGCACAGATGTGGCCCTTGAAGCCACTGGGACCTAAAAAAATATTTTCAATAAATAAAACGTACACACACAGTGTATATGTAGTGGAAAAAAAAAAAAACAGTTCGAGGAAATGACCTCGCAATGACGTCAAAGAACAAACTATATAGCGATAAACGGACGCTCAAGTTGACAAAAAGCCTTTCCCAGTCGACCGCTAGATGGCCCTAGGCGTTAAACTGCGTGGGGTCGCCAGAGGGAAACCCTTTACTCGAGAGGTGCTCAACTCAGCCAGTGGCGGTGGGCACAGATTCGGCTGCACTCGGGGCGGCTTATGTGCTCGAAAACCTTTCCTGCACTTCTATGCTCCCTGTCATTATTATTTCTTTTATCTTTTCTTTCTCGATGGAAAACGTACGATGGAAAGATAAGCCTTTAAGAGTGCAGTATCGAGAGCCGGGCTTTGAACACCTCCCGAAATTTTCATAGTTCTCGCTAGAACAACCAGAAAACATCTTGCGAGTAGGTTCAAAACAAAACAAAAAAAGTCAAAGAAAGAAAAAAAGATGTGGCAGATATCATCGAGGATGATCGTCAATGTCAGCTATAGCTTCCTTGTATATAACCAGCTGCATGTCCCCCATGGCTTCCGTGAATCACGAAACATTACGGACCCAAAAGCAGAAACGAATTGGCAATCTCACTGCCAACCACAATGCCAAATGGTACCACGACATACTAGTATATATCTTCTTGTAATCACACACCCAAGTTGAAACTCCGCAGAAACCCCGTTATCAGTTACATTCTGGCTTCAACTTCATTTCAATGACTAACCATCAAGCGGACGCGCTCGACGTGGATGTATCTGTTGCGAATGGAGAAGCTATCGATTAATTATAGTTAAGGCTACGCGTACCCTTTGTGTCTCGGCACATCCGTTACGGGAGATTGGCCAATAATGGGCGCATACCAATATCGCATGCGCAGTGTGTGTTCGTGCACATACCCAGTGAGCCCAAGTTGTCTATTCGGGCACATACCGAGCGGTCCATGTTTTCTGATCGGCAAGATAACAGCCAGCGCATACCTGCAGCATACTTGACTCCCCTCCCCTAAACGGCCAGATACATACAAATGGCAAAGTGGAGAAAAAAAACCAAAGCAAGCTATCGCTTTAGAAAGAAAAATAATAAACATCCGAGGTCAGCTAAGCACTTCTTATAATTTGTGAATGCGAAAGCATTAATGTCCAATTGAACGCCGCTGAGCGGTCCTTGCAGTTATGAACTCCTCGTGGGAGAGCGAGTGCGTTGAGACGCTTGGCGGTCAAGGAACGTGCGGATAACACAGGCTTCCCAGAGCGAGGGTGACGTGGCGTCGCGGCAATGCCCTCTCCCCTCACGGAACACCTGGCGCGCTGTCGAGGCAGCAGGTGTTCCCTTTCGCCCGCTCTGCTCCGTCTAGGTCCGAGCCAGCGAGCGCGAGCCAGCGAGGCGCGCGCTCATGATGTGGCGTCTCAGTCAATGGGGAGTTAGGTGCCGTTTCGCTGCTACAGACGCCACCGGCCTTTTCGCTAAATGGGCCATTTGACGCTTTCGCATCAGTAAGAAACATTACCAACGCTGTCACCGCGTAAATCTGCATGAGACTGCGCAGGTAGAGATCAGTGACAGGAACGGTGCTGCAAGAGTGAGACGGGCCAGATTCAGCGGCTAGATTTCGGCGGCAGGATAAAGACGTCGACGAACGGGGGCATTCGGTCAAGTCTATAGGGCAGTCCGCGCAATGGCGCATATCTGTCGCTGACCACAACAGCAAAGCTATAGTCGTGAATGGTAGCGGTTTACAACGCAGCTTCGTCAAAAAGTGTTAGAGGGAAACCAAGCGCTAGGTCTCTACGAGAGCTGCAAGTATTGCGGTTCAGCCAGAATGCGAATTACGGGTACGCACGTGCATTTGCATAAACTTCGTCCTCCTATCGTCAAACGACTTCGTGACTTTGCAAATTGATCACAGTACGAAATATTGCATTATGAATGCAGCAATTTGCAATGATTATACATTGCTTAAAGATTTAGGCCAGTAAAGGCAAGTGGGAAGTGTAATAAATGATTAAGAACGTCTGACGGCACAAGCACGAAGATTAGACAAATCCATATACTATACCTATCGTACACAATCATAGCTGAACTATGGCGGCGCCCGAAATCCTTCGAGTAATTTTAGTAGGAAACTGGTTTAGCAAAACTTCGTGCTGGGCTAGCGGTTTGCATCCATTAGCGTTCATTGTTTCGTTTTCGTTTTTCTGGTTTTGCTGGCCTTTTTGTGTGGAGTTTTTTTTTCCTGGCGCCAAAAAAAAAAAAATGAAGTAGTTCTTGGTGGGTATCTCGCATCGTGACGTATAGTTTATCGCTCGGTAACAGTGTATACTTACCGCACTGATTGAGCTGACGTGATCGTCTCTCGAAGTTCATTTGTCGCGAACTGTTCAGTCGCGGAAAGAATTCTCCCCTCGCGTGATGTGCTGTCATGCATGCTTATAGCCGATAGTTTATTCTATAGTGTATTGGGAGCGTCCTGGAGCTCCGTGGAGGTGCTGATCCTGAGGCGCTCCGAGGCGGGAAAGAGAGTCGGCCGGGCCTCGTCTCGCTTCTATACGGACCATTCATAGGTCATCGTCATTACTGGAGCCCTCTTCCATACAACGCCACCTTTCGGGTGACAAAAAAAATAAAAATAAACGGGCAAGTGCTTGCATGGAGCCCTCCCACGATCATCCGAAAACTGCATGTGCGTCCACTCTACACTTTGCCACGCGCGCATTCGATGTCACGCAGTGTTCGTTATTGGAGCGTGAAAAACTCGTAGGGGTAAAAAGGAAAGAGAAAGAAAGAAATAGGCGCGAGTTTTCGCCTCCCGAACGCGCCGTTTCGGGAAAAGAGGAACAGACTTCAAAAAAGAGGAGAGATAATGGAACCGCGGGATTTCGAGAACCCTTGTTTTTCCGCACGAGTGTTCACTCCATTCAAGTACTCGGGATCACCGCGAAGTAAAAAGTCGCCAAGGGCCTCGTATCTTTCCGAGCCTTCTGCTGTGCCGACACCCCTCCCCCCCGACACCGCCGCCACTGTGCGCATCGACCTCCCATGTAGTTTTGTCGCTGCTTCAGTCATTCCGTCCTCACTTGACAACACCTTTTCTATCCCCTTCTTCCTTACATTTGTTCCGGCGCTTCCCTATATCCCTTCAGACGTCGCTACACACACATACACACGGCTTTGCTTTTTGTCTAGGCTGCCTGCTTGAGTGAAATTCTTGCCCGACTTTTTATTTGTAATTTCCGGCGTTCAAAGCGCGCTGTCTGGTTCGAGCGCGAGCGCTTCTTTATAGGGAGACGCCAGGGCGGTCGGGATGCAAGAACAATTGGGGAGTAGCAGACGGGAAAATCGGGGAGGACGATAGGGAAGAGCCGTCGGGGCGGCTGCAACGACGCCGGAGCGGAGCGCGGAAGCTCCGTTCGAGAGCGGGCGCTGGAGAGCTACTTCTTTCACACCGCGTGCGCAGTGCCGCGCCATATTTTCTCTCTTCGTTTCTTCTCTGCAAAGCCCGCCTCTCTTCCGCTTTGTTCCCTCCCTCCCCTCAGACCCTGGTCGGGCGCGCATTAGGGAGGGGGGGGGGTGAAGGGGGAGGCACGGGATTCGTGTGCTCCCCTCTTTTGTCTCGCCTATTGGGTCGCCGATTATTTTGCGGCCACCGCCGTGAAAATGAGTAGCGCTCGAGTCTGTTCACGCGCGCGCCCTCTCGTGAGCTCGGTTCGCGGCTCGGTCCGCATCTGTTCCGCGCGCGCCCTTCAATGCGCCCTGTTTCGGAGGCGAAGCGAAGCGACTCGTCGTCACAGCACAATCCCCACGCTGCTCTATATGCCCCGGAAATTTCACGCATGGAGGCTGTCGGCAATACTCGAGCGGTCTAGAATGAACGGAACGCAAGAAATAAAAAAAAAAATAAAGAAAAGAGGAAACGAGACAAAGTAGCTCGCGCGCCAGGCTGCAACCTGCTTTGGTTTTACCCTTCTCGGTTTTCAAAGCGATGCAGTTTGCGCCCTCATTAGACACAAATGCGCTCTTTTTTATGCCCACCAAATGAATTAGCACGATAAAGGAATACGCTATAAGACCACGGGGAGAAGCAAGTTAGCTTGTTTTCATCCTCGGTCTGATGGGCAAGGACGAAAGGCGTGAAAGGTTAAAGGGACGCGAAAGGGTCCATTTAGAATCGCTACACCCGCGCAGGTCTGGATAGCGTGTTCTTCGAAGATATTCATCGCGGCTATTACTGTCCCCAAAACACGCACTGAAAATCGTTGGTGTTTGCTGACGCTGACGTTTGAACTGAGTTTGACCAGCGGAAGCGTACACAGAAGGCTTTATTATCTCCAATCTATTCTATTCCGTGAAACGAAATAAATATTTGCATTTTACTCTGATCGCCCGATTCTCGCACTGATCACATTTTCTTTATGAAGAATAACCGGGAGTGCTATTTTGGGGCCGATTATTCTGCATTCTCGTTTTGGAAGTGTGCTTCTTTTTTTTTTTTCCTGAAATACAAGTCACATATACCTTTCAGAAATAACCGAATCCCTGCGTCTGGCTAATAACAGTTATATCTATAAAACACCCTCACCAGATTCCTGCGCAAAGCAACTATAGGATATATCTGACGCGGGAAGAATAAGGTGATCCGAGGGGCCCGCTGTTTTGTTAATCACAACCATACGAAGAAACGGACGATAGAGAGGTTCTTTAATGAATCTTACAGACGTCCATAGCATGCTACTCCCGATGGGTATGATGAAAAATGAAATGATATGCACACTCAAAGACACAGATATACACAACATAAGCAAAACACGCCACAAAACTCAACAAACTAATCAAGGTGCGCACGCAGCACCAGTTCCTTGGAAGACGTTGACACGCTGCATCGATTTGTGAACGCGCCACGCGAGAGCTGATAAAGCGCTCACGTCCCGCATTGAGACCAGCGTCTATGAGGAAGTTTAAACGTGTCCGGTTCGAGATGCACAGGCAGCGCTAGTACATGGGCCAAGGACGTGTCACAGCTCGAGGAATGACAGTGTTTGATGAATGTTCAGTGCGGACATTCAGATTGTTCTTTCTATAGCGTAAATAACCCTGCAAGCGCAGATTAAGTGCGCTACGTCTTCCCGTATATAAAAGGTGCCTGGGCGCAGTGGCGACCTTATCCATTTGACATTAAATAGGAAATATACTTAGCATTTGCGTCATTTAGCCGAATGCGGTGTAAACATGCCTGATCGTGGCTGTTAAGGCCACATGGCATGCGAAACTCGCACACAGAATCGTGGGTGCAAATAGGTCCGTACTGGTTTTCTGAGTCGATCCAAGCAGCACGCTGCTCATATGCCACGCACGACAAGGCACAAGAGCTGATCCACCATCCCTCGAGAAAAGTATCGGGAGTATCTCGGTAGGGTTGTGTGCTGAGCCAATAAACAGCGCAGTCTGCATGTACATTTCCGGCTACTCCGCAGTGAGAAGGCAGATATTGCGGGGCAAAATATGTTGTGTACCACAGGCTTCGGTGTGCAAGCACTTTATGTCGTATAGATAAGCTGGTCATTGGCGCGTGGCGATTTTAGGCATAACAGGGCAGCACGTGAGTCTGTGAAGAGGACCCAGGAGCTCACTGGCTGCTTGAAGATGCAAGTGAGAGCTGCTCGCAGTGCAGCCAGCTCCATGCAATGGAACAAACCCAAGAGTTAAATCGCGCTCGTGCGCTATATGTTGCTATGAGTCGCCGAACTCCCTCTTGCTGGCATATATCTTTCTGAAGTCATCGACGTGCTCCCGCCTCACTACCAGGGACCTTCTGCGCATTTACTGCCTCTGCGGAAGTTATCTGCCAGGCCTATCGCTGCGACAATGCCAGGCTTAAAATACAAACAAAATACTCCCGTACTATAGTAATTAAGTTTTTTACGCTACAACACATCTCACGCTGCTTATGACAACGTCGTCACATCTACGCTGACGGCTCTTTGACAACTGACTCATCTGACATAGCTGTGTGGATTTTATCAACATTCCCACGAAGCTCGGGCACAGAAACAGACAATAAAGTCAGGGAAAGCACAGGCCTGGGAAATTCTTTTGCGCTTCAAGTATGAATTCTCACAAACTTGCCCAAATCTCAGCTCTTATAGGAAATTAATTGTTATGTTTAATAGAAATGCAGGAATAATAAGCTGAGCGGAAATTAAAGTGGATGTGAATGGAACCTTGCCTAAAGTGGGAGCCGAACCAACACCTACCGCCTTACGTATATATATATATATATATATATATATATATATATATATATATATATATATATGTGTGTGTGTGTGTGTGGTGTGTGTGTGTGTGTGTGTGTGTGTGTGTGTGTGTGTGTGTGTGTGTGTGTGTGTGTGTGTGTGTGTGTGTGCGCGCGCGCGCGGTGCCTTACCAAGTAAGCAGCCGCGGCGCCATCCTTTGTACGCTCTTGTATGTATTGGTGCACGAGATTATAGCCTTCGGAATGATAGCGGGCGCCGTTCCCAGCCTGGCATATGTGCTATACTTTCTGAATCTGCAATAATGTGCTATTCACGTTGTGCTCAATATTTTAGGCGAAGCTTTATAGGCTCACAAGTGTTGACGGCGGTGGAGGTGTTACGCTGAAAAGTGGGCCGATCCTGGTGATAGTACAGAAAGGGTCCAAGCTCAACGGCACAGGGACAAAAAAAAAAAGAGAGAAGAGAGAGAGATAGAGAAAGAGAAAAATAGAAATAGAAAGAAAGAAAGAAAGAAAGAAAGAAAGAAAGAAAGAAAGAAAGAAAGAAAGAAAGAAAGAAAGAAAGTAAGAAAGAAAGAAAGAAAGAAAGAAAGAAAGAAAGAAAGAAAGAAAGAAAGAAAGAAAGAAAGAAAGAAAGAAAGAAAGAAAATCATCACGATCGAAGGTCAGATACACAAACGACCAAGCTTCTCTTACCCCCATTTTCTCGACAGGGGAAGGGCTGGTGATTTTTCTCAAACTGTTGTCAAATATCCCGTTCTTGTACATATTTCTCTTCTCGATGCCATCGGTGTTAAGCGCAGCCCTCCGATTCTTGGCGCCATCTATGAGTGCCATGCATAATTATTTGTAGGAAACTCTGTGGAGCAAAGCACCGACTGGTGGCACAATCTAGCGGGCGCAGCGTCAGACTCACAAGCTCAGTCATGGCCGGCGAGATTGGGCGGCGCGCGGTGGCACAGTCCCATCTCGGTGGCCATGGTTCCGCTGGGCCCAATTCATGCGGTTCATTATGCCGTGCGTTGGAGCAGCTGACACGATTTACGCGACTCCAGTTACTCGCATCACACTCAGCTGTACCTATAGTCTCGAATACTGAAAATCTTGGGCAGGTTCGAAGAATGTTTTCTTCAAATAGTTGGCAAGGTATATGATGACGACAACCACCTAAAACAAACTTGTTTCCCAGTTTGGGAGAGCGCGCAACATTTTCTACAAATGGGCCAGTTCGAACTTCATCTTCTGCTCTTATAATCAGGGCAGCTACTTATAAAAACAGTTCTTATGTTAGAACAGCTCGTAAGAGTAGGCGTGATCAGTAGGGTGAATCATAACGTTGGACACATTATTAACGAAGGCTGTCGGCCAATGGCAAATAGCACTTACAAACGAAAAGCTTTGAGAATGTCCCTCATTCACGAAGCAGTTCTTATGCTCGTAAGAACATGAATTGGCCATTAGTGATAGCGATAATATTAGCAAAGGCAGCCGACCGATGGGAAACAGTATACTTGAACTATTCGGTCCCGGTGTTCTTCCGCCGAAGATGTGCACGTGATGTTATGGAAGAGTGCTGTGGTGATCTAAAACTGTTCTCTTCCCCTGGCACCTCGTCCAAGAAAAAGAGTATGAAAGAAAGAAAAAGAGAAAAGAAACTACTGAGATCCCGCGAAGTAGGGCAATAAATGTTATGTGAAGCATTTTGCAGGTAGCTGTCTATCTAGTGTTTCAAGATGGATGCAGCATACCCGTGTAAGGTATAGTGTAAGGTAAGTTTATTCAGTGGGAAGTGTACGGTGGGCAGTTGTGTGCCTGTGACAGCAGCAAGGAGATGACACGACGACTGCTTGATTGTACTCCGCCAAAGAAATGCGACACAATCTGTTCGTAGGTAGATCGCAAAGGATGAGGCACTGGATAAAGAAAAAAAAAAGTATTTCGATGTCACATGCAAAAAGGACCCGCGCGGACAACGCCCATCCAAGCACCAACAGAAGGCCAGTGGGAGGCCCAGCTGACAAGCCCAAGACCTGAGGACCAGCTACGGCTAGTGAACAGGGATAGGCTGTCAGAACAGGGCCACGGCTACCTGGAAAAAAGGTGGCCGCGCCCACCTTCGGGCATCAACAGTTTGGTCTCCGTAATAAAGCTTATTCAATCACTCGATGTAGCATTGCCTCACACTTCTATGTTGCAAAATATGGCATAACTGCGCATTACATGGGAGGCGTATGATAGCTTCACCTATTTACTGCCGACCGGGCGGACTGACACGCTTCTGCGAACAGCTGCAATGACCTACCGCAGGCACGTGGTACTTCGAATGCTGGCAGCACAAAGATGCATAAATAGTACGTTAATTGGCGTAACTTTACTTCCTCAACTTTTAGTGGTAATGTATAGGATAGGAATAAACTTTATTTGTCAATGTATGAAGCAATTATTCCATAAAAAGCGTCGCAGATGAAATACAACTGCACTGCGAAACGCGCGGAGTGATGCATCTATGACCGCGCTGCTTGGGTAGCGCTATAGCTGCGGAGTATGAAACTGAGCGTAGCGTGTAGAACACATCGCCACGCTGTTCGATGGAACACCCATCGCGCAAGCTCATTCGGAAACGAGGGCGGCCCACAAGGATTAAATGAAGAAAAGTAAGAATGCGTGGCGAAAGAAGGTTTGGAGTAAGGAGGAGTAAGGGGGGTGAAGGGGCGGTAAAGCCAAGGCCGAAAGGCGCTGTGGAAAAAGAAAAGAAAAAAAAAGCAAATGCGGGTGGCGGAGGTACGCCGAAGGCAGCTATACAGCAATTGGCTGTTTGGTGAAGGCGCGCACTTCAACGCGTCGAGTGGCTTGCGGCGACCACATACCGCAGAAGAGACTCGAGGAGCCGGCAAGCTGCGCGTTCCGGCAAGGACACGCGGTGTGTAGATGAAGCCCATGGGATCAGCACCATAGCAGCAACGAGCGAGCGAGGAGTCGATGGAAAAACAGAACGAAACAAAAGCGAGTCAGGCGAACGACTGAGGGGGCACTTCTGGTCGTCTTCTTGATGCCGTCAACTCGAAGCCGTCATCCGCTCGTCAGCGCCGCTCCACGGCCGCCGGAAAGACCTGCGAGACAAGAGAAAAAAAGTTGGAAGTCAGACACGAGTGTGGCGTCCGGCGAGGCAAGAGATAGGAGCAAAACCTGAAAAAAAAAATGTATATATACAGACAGATGGGAAGACAAATTAAGCTCCAGGAAAAGCCAAGGACACTCGGAGGCTGGGAATGCTTTCTTTGTATATCATATACTATTGACTTGTTTTAGAGCTACTCAAAGTACGCAGTTGTTAAGACAAAAGACGGTCTTCTTTGCCGTACGTTAGCGTTTGGCATTAACACGTACATGTGATGAGCACGAGGCAAGTAGCGCGGATGCCTACGTACAGAGAATCCACGAGAGAAGTATAATGTGAATCTAATGCTCGCATCGCGCCGTTCAACGCGCGTGCGCACACATCTAAGAATTCATGCGTACGTCATCATCATCGTCGTCGTAACTTATGCCCTCTGCAGGACAAAGCCCTCTACCAGCGATATCGAATTACTCATGTTTTGCGGCAGCTGATTCCACCAATGCCATGCATGTGAATTTCCTCATTTGACCACATCACCCACTCATCTGTGCGCCTTCGTCTACGTTTCCCTTTAATGTTCTCTTCACATGCCCACTGATGCTGCACCTATAACCTAATCTTCCATAACCGAATAACCTAACCTAACTTATCCTATATTCAGTTAGAAACATAACTTTACGGAACAAACCCCAATTTGCGCACCTTGTTGATGCTGCAGCTAACACAACGTGACGTAAAGTAACCTAGCCTAACTTAACCTAACCTAACCGAATCTAAACAAACCCAATGTGAGACCTGTTGTGAAAGAAAGCTCTGAGGCAAACCTCGTTGGTGCTGCGTTCCTGGGGCTCTGGGTTCGTCGTCCGTCGTGGTCTATTTTCGAAGTTTTCCTCCCCGTCTCGCTCGCGTGTCTCCTATATACCTGTTTCGTAACCGGAGCGATATAGGAATGTGTTTGCTCGGGCACCGGGCGGCCCCTGAGAAGAAGCGTATGTGCCTGTCGTGTTTGTCTTAGGGAGTGTGCGATGTGTGCGTGTGTAAACCGTATACCTGCTGCTCCCGCGGAGCATTCGTCGACGGCCCGTCAGTCCGCCCATCTCTTGCTCTCTCTGTCAAAGTCGCGGACGAGCCCCACATCGTCCTCTTGTGCGTTGTTTGTCGACCCAGCGTGCCGACTCCTACGTCGGCAAGGAAGCCGGCGAAAGTTTGCGCGCACACCAGTGGATCGCAGGGGTGGTCCCAGTTCGAATGGCTTAGTAAAAAAAGCATACTTCAGCGATTCCTCCGACTCCGAACTCATTCGCTGCGACAGCATGCAGGTTCTCACAGCGGAGATCTTCTTAAGAACAACTGAGTTGCGATACACATAACAGTGAATTCGTCTGCTGTGACCTACGAAATAAATGCGCAAACATGCGGCACCGCTGTCTGAGTTTGCGCGATGCACGAAACCCCGCAAAAATTGACAAGCGCCAAAGTTGCGCAATAGAGTTGATATAACACACTTCTCAGTTCGCTTCTCACCTTTTGAAATCCCGAAGCTCTATCTGCTAGTGCCGGCTGCTAGTTCCGGCTGCTAGTGCCGGTTGCTATTGTCTGAAAATGCACTACACAGATGCCACCGCCACTAAGTGCGAAGCAAAACTCCAGGTTTATCATGCCCTCTTTGCTTACCCACATAAATTATTGATTAATATAGTCTTGGGCACCACGAGTTTACGTCGTGGTGCCTAGGACTATACTAATTATAGTTAAAAGTGTAAAATTGCCGCGCGATTGGCCGCTAGAGGCACTTTGCATGTTTTCGCGGGCTTCTTTCACGCTTGGAAAAAAAAACATTTTTATGTAGCACGTATTGAACAACAGAAAGCTGTATCGGGAGTTTTTCATGTTGCTCTACAATTTTCGCATTGGCCTTTTTCATCTAATTATAATATTTGAGAAGTTTATAAAATAGTTAAGACTAATTATGCAATTAGGCGGAATGCAAAAAATAATTTGAATATCTCCAAGCGACGGCAAACAACGCTACCTTGGTTGTGGCCAGCTACGTGGCACTTGCATATTTTAAAAATCTTGGTGCATGATAGTTGGGACACCCTGTATACTCTGGAATAATACCGATGACGTCGCTTACCATTACGACGCGACCACGGAGTATGATAAAACATGAGCGCCTACTTGCCTGCTAAGGCAGTACAAGTAATTTGCCAATTAAAGCTTCGTGGAACAAAAAATATATGACATTGAAAGTTATTGCTCTAACACAAAGGGCAGTGCCTTGCTATTTGAAGATCGAGCCGGTTGCCTAAGGACCAAAACATACCGGAGCAAATATTCGGAGCTAGATGAGGCATGTGTATGCTGCAGCAAAGATCCGGAGACCACTCAACACATCCTAATGGAATGTGAAGGGAGCTCAGTGAGAACAATAGGTAACGTACACCTTCCAGTAGCGCTTGGGTTTAAAGTGGACGGAAGCATCAACCGGTCAGCATCAGTCGAGATAAGCAAGAGACGCTTAGAGTATTGGTGAAAAAAAAGCAGGAAAGAGATATTGATACGACCTGATTTGATCTCTTAGTCATAGGTAAAAAAAAATTAAATTATGGGGTTTTACGTGTCAAAACCAGTTCTGATTATGAGGCACGCCGTAATGGGGGACTCCGGAAATTTGGACCACCTGGGGTTCTTTAACGTGCACCTAAATCTAAGTACACGGGTGTTTTCGCATTTCGCCCCCATCGAAATGCGGCCGCCGTCGCCGGGATTCGATCCCGCGACCTCGTGCTCAGCAGCCCAACAATTAGTCATAGGTAGAGGTACAAGGTAGATATTGAGGGGAAGTGATGAATGAAATGTATACAAAATTGCTAGATAAAAAACGTGTATAGCATACCTGATTAAATCAAGCAGGCTAGTTGACTATTCACCGCCCCGTTTCAAAGGGGAGGCCATTAAATCATCATAATCATAATCCACCTGTCTCTGAAAATTATTATTGCTACCTTGTATTGCTAACATGAATTGTTAATAGGGAAGGAAGGGATCAAAAAGATGTTCTACGATTACTCGAAGGATAGTGCGCTTCTTACTGAGGCTAGGGCTATTTAATCACGCAAAGTTATGAAAAGAGGTTTGCCCAGTGTGGGCGTAGCATGCAAAAATACTGCGGAGGCTTATTACACATATCTTGTTAGAATATCGGAGTATACATTCAAAAGCAGATAAATATCTGTTTAGTCTTTACGAAGCCCCGATGTTAAATATTATCCCAGTAAATTTAAGCAAGAGACGTTTGGAAGATTTGCGGCACGTAAGCAGAGAAAAGCGACTTCAAAAACTCGTACTTCAAATTATAACTTACAGTAACACGTATGAAAAAACCAAGCCATTGTTTCGTGTCTTCCAAATCCTCCCATTTGATTACTTACGGCAATTGAAAACGGCTGTTTTCGTCAGCAACATAGTGAATCATAATCGCTCATTTCACTCGTGCATTTTTTCTACGTCTTCCCGTCCCACAAGAAACCTTACGCAAGGTAACTTCAACCTGCCCTCTGTAAATATTATTTACGGCCGGGAAAGCGACAGGTACAATTTATAGGCGTTAAAATATGGAATAGCTTACCATTAGAGGCAAAACAATTAGGGGCACCTACTGGCCAATTTCAACTGTTTTTTTTTTCTTTCAATGCTATGGTTACTTGCACTGTATCTCCCAATGTCTCGCATACCTGTTAAAATAGTCACTTTTGTCACCAATTGACATACTGTGCCACGTTACATTGCTCGTATGACGCCGTGTTTATCAGTTATTTATTCTTTTTGCTAATCGAGAAAAAAAAAACTCGATGTTTCTACCATTGTTTATCTCTTCTGTCGTAATATTTGTATGGGAACCTCAAACTCAGTTATGCACTTCAATTGTTATGTACACTTTTTTACACATAAACCGTGTGCTTACAAAAATTGCATGATATTTACTGAAAGTGCCTGTGTCGTATTCAGTGATATATTTTTCTTCCATCGGACCCGTTTCAGTGTATTATTCATTCAGTTTATTATTCATTCAGGATACATAGTTGGTTGTTAGTAGTATACAAGCGAGGGTCCCAAAGTCAACGACTGCAGCGGGACCCTCGGTTAACAAGATTGGTACAAAATGATTAATTGATAGAGCAGTATAAAAATTATGCAATCTACAAGAAAATAAATAGTGGACATAGTAGTGGAAAGGAATACACACGATTCTATAAAAGGAGTCATACTTGTAATTAAGAAAAATGCGCACATTATCAACCTCAATTATACAAACCTATTTAACAAATGAAGTATACACTTTATTTGCAAAGTAAATTAAACAGGACAACTAGTTATACAAGCCGTTACTAGCCTTTGGCCACGGGTCCAAACATTTCTTTCATATTTTGTACGACGTATTGCATAAACAAAGCAATAAACTTGAAAAATTGAAACCCGAGTGACACGGAACAAACATTGGTACATAGCTGGAGGATGATGTAATAATGCAACTAATATAGACTGAAAAGAATTCGAATGGAAACATATTCAATGACACTAAAGCGCACGTTAAAGAACCCCAGGTGGTAAACACTAATCCAATCCCCCATCCCTACACACGGCTTGCCTCATAATCAGACCATTGGTTTTGGCCCGTAAAACCCCAGTATTATTTTTCAGTATGACAATAAAGTTGCCTATGAACTTAGTAGTTGACTGGAGTGAAGTGACATGAGTCACAACTCCGTTTCAAATGGCAATTCACTTATAATCATTATTAACATCAGCCCTGTAACAACCGCAGCGCGGCGCCTCTGCTCTCTCGCAACTATAAAGCTACTTGAACCATAGAGTTTCCTACAATAATTACCAGAGGGAACTTTGGCGCTGCAATCGTTCAGCCACCATGGGAATGATGGGTAGTACATATGGATTTGTCTGATCTTCGTGTTTGTGGATTCAGAAGTTCTTGTGGCTTTGTTCATTACGCTTGAGGTAGAAAATCCGGCGTGACCAAGCGATGGTAACAAAAATGGTACCGACGATAGTCGGCTTCATTCGGAAGCACGTAATTATTATCGGAATTCGAAATGCTTACTGCAGCCTGTTTATTAAACTGCGTCAATAAATGTACACATTAACATAGTAATCTTTTCTGCCCTTACCCCATCCCCCTGTGCAGAGTAGCCAACGGGCCACTTAACCTGGTTAACCTCTCTGCCTTTCCCCTCTTATTTTCCTTCCTTCCTAGGAAGGAGCGCATTGATCCAAACACCCTTCTTGATTGATGTCAGCTATAGGCCAATAGCAGCCGCGTATGGGCGTCCGCTTTATTATGGAACAAAGCGTCCGAAAAATAGTGAGGAGCTCGTTTCCGTTGAAAAGAAAGTGCTTGAGAGAAAGGTGACATTGCGCTTCGCTCGCGAGCTCCACGCGCCACGCAAGACTGCAGATCTTGGCTGAGATATGTTGAGAGCAGCGTATGCTATCCGCGGACTGTGTTTTTTCCACCAAGCCTGCGGGTTTGTGCACGACCCCTTTAAGTTACTGTCAATTTTCTGCTTACCTGTACGTACGGCGGCGTGCATTAACAGAGAGAGAAAAAGGTAAAGGAAAGACAGGGAGGTTAACCAGAGGTTATCTCCGGTTGGCTACAGCTCGCGGAAAAAGAAACAGGGAGAGACCACGCTACGTTGCCGGAAATCATGGGCGTCCGGATGGGGGGGGGGGGGGGGGGGGGCAAGGGGGGGCGGCTGCACCCCCCTGGAAAAGTTGGACAATAATTTATTTTCGCTCGAGCTAAAAAGATGATTAGCACACTCAGGTTGCTCATATTCGTAGAAGCGCCATTCAGGATTGCGAGCAAACTTTGCACTCTGCACACTATGACGTAATCTTGCTGGTAGATAGCGAACAATTCTGAGAGGAACGCTTGAGGTTTTCTATCTTGAACTTCGAGATCTACGCAGTATTATCGCGAGAACTTCCGCTTTCTCATAACTTGCCGGCTACATTTAGGAAAAAGTCTGGACCGCCACACTTAGTAAGAAAAGTGTGACACCTTCCCGGGGCGTCACATTTGCTTGTAGACACTCCTTGCCAAAATGACGAAATTTCGACCACCCCGCCACCCAAACCAAGAGTAAATCCGCCCCTCAAAAAGCTTGTACGCTTGTAGTGCACTGAAAGCCAAGGCCAGTAGTGTCATTATGCGATCCATTTCAACTAATTAAGATAGGACCACATAATTATTTTGGTCCCAGATAAATGCAACCGCAACTAAATTTGGTCTATGGATACCTATCAAAATAGGATAGTCAAATAAATAAGCTTTTTTATTAACGGAAGAGTGTAATTTGTAGGAGTCTATGCATTGCTTCATTTTCTGGTTATGAAAACGATTGTCAAGCGCTTAGGACGAATTTATACAGTGAAAACACCCAGAGAGCCACACTGCCATGAAAACAGCTGCAGTGCGTCGGCGGTACGATTTGCCGGAGGAAAGGGAAGAAGGCGACGTTTTTTTCTTATATATAAAAAGTGTTCGAGAGAAACAACAAAAATGGAGGCCCGCACGCTTTTTCCGTACTGTAATGAAAACAGGTATAAATGAACGCCGCAGCTAGGCTTCGGAGAGAACGAGTAAAAGCATATGAAATCCATGGAATTCCATTTTGTGCATGACCCCATCACTGAGCTGCAACGTATTTTTCGCGGCCACCGGACAAACGCTGTAGAGGAGTTCTCTGACATCATGAATGCAGCAAGGGAGGCAGCCAATCACTTAAATGTGGTGATATCTGTACCAAGACAAGTCTCTCGTCAGGCCCACCGAGACAACTACGGGATTCAGTCGCCGGAGGAATAGTACCGTGTAGAAATACATGTGCCGTAGTTGGACTCTCTCACTGCTTCTTTAGCTCGCCGCTTTTCTGAAAGCAATGAGAGGAGCTTCAAACTTCTCCAGCTGCATCCATAAAATATGAAGCACTTGAGCCGTGTTGAGTTCGCTGCCTTCGCCGAAGAACTCCAATGCTTTTACGGCATCGACAACCTCAAGGCCATCTCTTGGTACGAGATGTGGTGCAACAAAACTGGGGACCCATCAGAAATAACCTACTGCGAGCTTCTACGCCAAGACATTCTTCCCCGGTGTTGCAAAAGGCATTGAGGTGGCTCTGGCTTTGCCAGTTAGTATACCTGTACGGTCGAACGCTCCTTCAGTACAATGAGGAGTGAAAACCTGGCTACGCTCAACGATGACAAACGACAGGCTGGACGGCCTTTGTATGATGAGTGTGCACCGAGAGCGTGTAATGAAGCACAGAAATGACTTTATCACCCGTGTCATCACGCAATTCGCCCAGAAAAATCCGAGACGTCTGCAGTTGCTGTTCAAGGAAGACTGACTGAGTGACTGTAGTTGCCTGTTTGTGAACATATTGTGCTGTGTGCTGGTCATCAATTCGGGTGAGTCGAGAACCCCCATGCAGCAAGACTAAGCACTCTTCTCCACGAAGTGATAGTATCTTTTTGCATTTTTTATTAATTTTAATTGTTCGTTAATAAACTCCAATGCATCTCTCCAAGCCACGCATTAATTTGCTGTTTGTATTTTTTCTTTCGTGTCTGTATTTTACTTATTTATTTATGAATAAATTTACGCCGCAAATAGTGCCTTTTTGCTGCGAACATACCGCTGCCCCCCCCCCCCCCCCCCCCCAAAAAAAAAAAAAAAAAAAAAAAAAATTGTGGGCGCCCTTGCCGGCAATTCTGGGTAAGAGTGGAGTGGCGTTAACGTAAGGTTTTTTATATCGCACAGAATGAGAAGGCATGTATAAGTGACAAATCTGTAATGTTGCGCAGCAATGAATGAAAGTTGTTAGAAACAATAGTGCGATTTGGTCGTTCTTATGCATTGCAAGAACACGATGTTCCTCGCCACTTGTGTTCGTTGCGGTCTGCGCAGCTTCCTTGCGTCTTCGTATGTGTGCTCTCTGCTCCGAATGAACTTTAGTTGCGAGTAAGGGCTTGTATTGTGTCTACCTTCTTTAGTTGGGTCTAAGCTGTGCGCTCGTTAAACCTGCAAGAGCGCCAAGAATGGAAGAGCCGGGCGGTGGACGAAATCACTGTATATAAAGCTAGGCACGGCGCGTCGTCGGGACATTTGCACGCACCAATATCATTGTCGGCTCTCGTCTCTGTATTCTTTCGTGGACCCGACATAGAATTGCAAAAACAAAGAGAGAGAGAGAGAGAGAGAGAGAAAGAAGAGATGAAGAGAGAGAAAAGAAGCAGCGATTCAGAAGCGAACTAGATGACCGCTGCTGACAATACAGTGCATTCTAATTTTGGTTCCTGCTCGTACGGGCAGCCGTTCATCGCCGGATTACAATCGGGACGAAACAAGAAAGAAAGAAAGAAAGAAAGAAAGAAAGAAAGAAAGAAAGAAAGAAAGAAAGAAAGAAAGAAAGAAAGAAAGAAAGAAAGAAAGAAAGAAAGAAAGAAAGAAAGAAAGAAAGGACTAGTTGTACGACACAGAAGATAGGACGAACGACGAGGAAAGATTCAATGCTGCGACGCAGACAAGCGTGATATGTGCACGCAGAGAGCGTGGATCCCATGGGGCGCGGCCATACAGTTTATTGCCACACACGCGCGCAGAGCAGACGTGAGCCCGGGGACCTCGGTTTGGAAATTAAGCGGTTGTTTGTCCATGAGTAATACCCACCCGGCCTCCCCCAACGGCCTCCGCGCGTCTCTGCCTACACGCTTCCTCTGCGTCTCTTCAGCGCCTCGCGACAAGCGACGAACGAGAAGGGAGGGAAACGCAAGCGGGCATCGGCGGTAAAGCAGCAAAGAGCGCGACATCATCTCAGGTCCGGGTCCTCCAGCACCCCGAATCTCACTACGCCCTCCACCCAAAGGCAAACGCCGGGCTCTCCCGTGTCTCTGCAGCTTCCTTTCAACACACGCCCGCCCTCCAGCCTGCCTGCCTCTTCCTTCTTTCCTCACAGTGTCAGCATCACGTGATGTCATCCCAGCCAGCGGCGCGTCAAACCTTCGCCCCCTCCCTCTTCATCTCCGCCTCATCTTGCTCCGTTCTTCATTCGTCCAACTTCCGGCGCAAAGCCGAAAGCGTGCACGCGAGAGAAAAGACGGAGGGGGCTTCCCCGCCATGCCCGGCAGCTATACGCGCGGCCCACCCTCCAGCGACGACGGTCGGCGCTGCCTTTCCTTCCATTTTAGGTGGGGGTGGCGCCAAACGCTGCACACACACACACACACACACACACACACACACACACACACACACACACACACACACACACACACACACACACACACACACACACAGTGAAAGACGACATTTGTTTGAACTGGGATTTGTAGCAGTGACGGCGGTGGCGTCTCCCGCCCTACAGACCCCGGCCGCTGCTCGCCGGCAGCGGCAGTATATAGCGTGCGACGACGCATCGTGCAAGAGCTTGGGAGCACGGGTACCGCTTGTGCGTCGGTGTGTGTATGAGTAGGCGGTGTGGAAAGGGGAGCCGCTAAGAGTTGCACGGTAGCGCTCAGAGAGATCGCTTCCGCGCTAGTTCACTCAGAAAAACGCCGCATCGCACCGAGCCACACGGCACTATACTCCGCCAGCATGCATCAGGGACGCCACAGGGCAGCTCGCTCTGGCTCTATTTTTTTTTCAGCGTTAGAGGAAAACCTGCCACGCAACGCCCCAATCCTCCCCCCTACACCTACTGTGCCACCCCAGCCTCCGCAATTCACCTCCAGCCCTTACCGAAAATCCTGCGTCCGCAAGCCTTACTATAGACTGCATCGCGGCAACAGTGCGGTGTGGAAGATGCGAAGACACGCAAGTGGAAAGGCCAAGAAACGCTGTTCAAAGCGAGCGAGCGAGCTACTACCGACCGGCCGCCAGCATAGAGGACGCGCTAGCTCGGTGGCTGCGGATGTGTTGAGAAGAGAGGCCCGAAGCTGGTCGCTGCGCTGCGCGGCAAAGCACTCTGGCGTCGGCGGGCGGCTCTGTTGACTCGACAAATTTTGGAGGGGAAAGTCTGCCGTCGAGCCACGAGCAGCCTCCTGCAGCCTGCCAACCGCCGCCTGCTGCCCTTCTACAGCAGGCTACCGCCAGAGGACGCTGCTCTAGCTACCCGCTTCTCTCTGGCGAGCACACGATACAGACGACGCCAGTAACCTCCCCCTCTTTCCACTCACTTGTAGTAGGCCTATACGTTGCCTCGCGGCTGTTGGGCGCGCCGGCTGGCTTCTCTAGGCCTAACATAGGCCTAATTGAACTCTGCCCGAGCTGCAGCGAGCCACGAGGCCAGTGCCGCGCGCGAGCCTCTAACCTAGTATTTAAAACGGTGAGTGAAAGAACTGAGCGGAGACTGTATATTGGCACGGGCCGAGGAAAAGTCATGGTCCGCAAGCGCTTTCCATGGTTTGTCCCTGTTTTTCTCAGCGCACGACGAATTGAACATAACGCTTGCCGAGTCTGCCTTCTTTCGTCCCGTCTTAAGGTTAAAACATGCTAGCATTAAATCAAGCAGATTCGCGCATTGGGACAAACGGCACTGTGCCATGCCGTTTGATTGTGGAATGTACCCGCCGTGTATATTGCTCGCATCAACTCTTCAAATCCCTAGCAATACCCTCCCTCGGCAGCTGCACCTCCACCAAAATATTACGCGAATGAAGCACTTACTACACAGAAGACTGTTTACAAGGTACATTCACAAAAAGGATTGCAACGCTAGCAAATAAGCTTTTACGAGAGCCCGTTCATCGTCGTCATCGTCGGGGCGACTGTGTTCCTCCGGCCTTGCTCAATGGACACGCGTATCATTATTTATGCAAACTGGGGATGGAAGCACGACACATCGCGACTTGCAGCCTGGCGCTGCTGCCTATGTTTTGGCAGGTGGTGGCAGTGCAGTTTTGTTTTACTTGTTTTTGACGCCTGGATTATTGCTACCACGAAGCATGCCGAAGTGCGAAAGCGTGACCTTATATGAAAGGGAGAAAGACAGTGCCGGTAATTAATTCCTTCGGCATAGTTCATCAGTATACTTGTCAGTCGTTACATAGTTGGCCACTGAGACCACGCTGCAGAAAAACAGTGACGTCGCGATAAGTGTGGCAGCGGCGCTCGCGTGTTGGTCCTCTAGCGCACGTGGTTTGACGTTCAGATGCTGTACAGGTGCATGTGTTATTACTTGTGAGGGACACCGTAGTAGAGAGCTCCGGATTAATTTCTATCACCTGGCAATCTTTAACGTGCACCTAAATATATATAAAAAAACACAAGTGTTTTTTGCATTCCGTCTCCATCGGAATGTGGCCACCGCGGCCGGGATCTAACCAGCGACCTCGTGTTGAACAGCGCTACGCCGTAGCCATTGAGCTACCACAGCGAGTATCCTCTAAGTTTGCAATACTTAAAAAAATAATCAAACGTCACACAAGTTATTGCGAAATGCAAAAATGTTCCGGCTAACAGCACATAATTTTTTCGCAGTGTTGATTTAGCTAGAATTAACCGGAGCATCAATGCATTTCGCCACAGAATTTGAGGACATTGTTTAGAAAATGGCGCTGAGATCGGGATTTAATTCTGCTAAAGTTTAGATCAGATGAATACTTCTATATTTAGGCTCGACTTGAATTCCGTAATTGGGACATGGGCCGTAAACTTAAAATTATAAAATTAATCAGTGATACTTCGTCAATTAGTGAGTACCATACTGCATTTTTCAGTGCAAGTTTATCCTTCAGAACATCAGCTGGTGCGACAAAATAGCGCTACCTGCCACCTGGAGATTTATTATAAGTACGCTTCCAGTAAAAGATATCACCTGTAAGATCTCACATCAAACGGTACGAAGTGAATGGCAGAGCGAAAAAGAAACACGCAAGCAATACAACAGACACGCAAACACAGACGCACACGCATATATAGAGAGAGAACTTAAGAGACGGAAGCAAATAGACTCAGGACGACAAAGATATTCGATCCACTGATCTCGTTATCGACATGTTGTACTGCGGCCCAGAGAACACACAAGCGAGGAGTACACACGCTTTGTGTACCTCGGACATATATCTCTCCAGCTTGTACACACACAAGGTATGTACACACGTATAGACGTATAACGCATGTCCACCGGCGCTGTAAACAACGCCGCCCGCCGCCGCGGCTTGTTCGTCGGGAACTTCCCAAAACCACCTCGCCGTCGAAGGTGCCAAACAAGAGGGAAAAAGCGAGTGGAGTTATACGTCTGTAGTTACGGGAAAGGTCGATTAGAGAAGCGAGAGAGAAAAGAATAAGTCGCGCGCTAATTTCATGCAGCGTACCGAAAGGCACAGTTAGGGATTGAAGGTCGTGCCGGTTCAATGTATTCCTCCGCGTTGCGGGCATGCGCCGTGATGTCGTCGTCTGCTCCCCAGAACTCTATGAAGCAGACGAATAGAAAAACGGTAAGTACACGTCACGACATGAAGGAGTGCTACGTGCTGTAGCACTGTTTTCCTCCGGGGCGCATACATGTTCACGCTCAAGTATATTCTTCTGCTGCCGAGAACAGTAAGAACACGACGGGGAGAAATTGGCGAGTACGCAGCATATGACATCGAGGGACTACGTGTTTGGTGCACCGTTTTCCTCCAGGGCCTGCACGCATTCCCATGTCGCCGTATGTTGTCCAAAGCAACGAACAGACGACGAGGCTCACGGTCAGTATATACGACACACCATGACGTCAAGGTGCTTTGTGTACAGTCTGCTGCAAATATTTTTTAAAAATCTAAAATAAATAAGCGTTCATTTGCACAAAGAAACCAACATCACCTTGGCTGATTACTTTGCCGTATATACGCATAAGCAGCGTCGAAACGGTGCACTATTTTTTGTTGCGTAACTTTAGAGTGTATATACACTTTCAAGCAGACCTCCCTAGCGTCCGTCGCACTGCACTCATTTAGGCACGCAAAGTGCAAGTCCCGAGTTTATAGAGCAAGGGTTTTGGGGAGAGGGGAATCGAAGAACAAGGCCGCGGAGAGAAAGACACAGAGGTGAGAAATACAAAAGAAAAGCGAGGGAGACAGTGAAACGTATAAAGCGCGGAGGCGGCGAGCGCCAGCGTTATGATCCTTCTGACCAATATTGACTTCGGAAAACACTAGGAGAGATAAAAAATAATAATAAAGCAACTGTTCGCGAGCGCCGCCAGAGTGCGCTAGCGCCGAAGCCACGGCTCGGGCCTTTCGTTTTCGCGAGACAAACCTCAAATATTTGTTTCCGACAATGTGTAGACGCACGCACGCACACTTACAGACACACCGCAGACTGCTAAAAAGAGGGGGAGGGCGCGACACTATCTACGCGAGCCATGGAGTGAGTGTATAGTGTGCGTAAGTGCGTGTTTATACATTATATAGACAGATACGCTCTCAGGACAGATGCGCCCTCTGGGGCCACACGCACACACACACGCGAGCAGCAACAGGCGATGCTGAGAGAATCGGAGAGAGAATTGGAGAAAACGGGAATTTATTTATGCGACGCCGAATCACAAATAGAGACGTTTGCGAGCGCTTTCAGCTGTGTACGCACGGACGGCGTACTTACACACACTCGCGTATGAGCGAAGAGCAAACCGTGCGTGTGTGTGCTTGTTTTGTATACGTGCGAGTGATCGTTTCAGTTAAAGATAAGCGATTGAGAAAACGCCGTACACGCTTTGCAGCGGCTTTTTGCGGTCTCTCTCGTTTGCAGGGACACCGCGTCTTTTGTTGTGCCAGCACCTATATAACAAACCTGTACCTACAGACAAACATTGGCGCTCGTCATTTGTCAATGGTTTGTCTGTGTCTTATGTGTAATGTACTCACGCGTGCCAACACAGTTATATCGGATTACGCGGCCCTAATATTTGACGGAGAAGAATGAACGTCGATAGCGAGAGCTGATGGGCGGTTTGTAATGAAATCGGTCGCGATGTGAGACGCAGTTTAAAATGCGGAGTTGAAGGCTGAAGTGAGCGTATATAGTCGGAAAGTGAGTTGTTTGCTCAGTACACGGTAAAATAATTTGCACCCTTAAAAGTAAATAAAATTGTAATTGTGTCTATAACTCCCACCATTACACCCTTTTGGGTGTACGGGTGTCAGTTATAGACAGATTTACACCCTTCGTCACTTTTAAGGGGGTAAATTATTTTGCAGTGTAGGGGCTGTTTAACATCATGTCACCAGGAGGATGTTACCACATTTGTATAAATGAATCTCCGAGACTACACTAATCAGTGAAAGGGTTTAATAAACACGATTAGGCGTCTTTGAGTGTTGACTGCATAAACAGTAATTACAGAATCATGGATTCTGTGCAGAGAGTCGTTGGAGGTAAACAACACGCCTGTATGCTTCATACTCGCCGCGGTGGTGGCTATGACATTCTCCTGCTGAGCACGAGGACGCGGGTTCGATTCCAGACCATTGCGGTCGCACTCCAATGGGTGCGGACTGCAGAAACGCTGCTGTAAGGAGCTTTAGGGACACGTTAGAGAACCCCAGTTGCGTTGCTTTGGGATACCAATACTAAATTAACAGATGTATCAATCAATCAATCAATCAATCAATCAATCTGCTATTCTGTGTATATGCTCTACAAAACAGGATTTTTACAATCTGATGGTGCGAACGAAGCCGCCTTAGTCGGATTCTCTGCTCACAAACTAAAAGTGATGAAACTGCTGAATAACAAATAAAATAAAATATCGAAAATCGTTTCTCATGCAGTCCAGTAACACCGTACACAAGTTTTCAGTATGCCCGCCGTACCATGACTATAGTTTGCACCCAGCTTGAGCAAGGTTATAGTTTAGACGCGTGAACCGCGTCGTCAGAAACTGGCAACAGATCCCATGGCCGTAGCAAAAGTGCGCTGGGACAAGAAGCACTGCAAGAGTTCAGCACAATATTGACGAGTCAAACATATTTAGCCAATAAAACAGGTCTAGTTCGTCTGTACAGAACTGCGTTACTATACAAATGATCCTTACTTCTTAACAGTTGTATGGATACACAATTACAGAAATACCTACACGTAAAAAGGACAAGCACCATGCAGCGTTTATTTCATGCTTTTCCTTTGTTCCTTGCGTTTCAGGGCGTGTTAACAGGGGCGTGCCAATATTCGAGACTTTAGAATAATAAAGAATGGAATATTTCCTTATTAGATTGAGTCTGAGAATCAAATTCGCCAGTAAATTCGTAAATACGAATATTTTCCGAACAGTTTTCGAATATTTCAAATCGCGAACTGTGCGCGATCAAGCATAGAATCGGAGACATTGTGCGACAACTTTAATTCCGGTGGCCATAGTAGACATAAAACACGAGAGGGCTGCGTAGTGGAGCAAGCTCCATCGCTCAGGGATCCAGACTTTTCCGGCTCATCAACTGCCACCATGCGCTCTCACCAATGAGTCCCGAGTATGTGAATAAGCTTCTTGCTTGCTCCTAATGCTACATTTGTGCTTTTAATAGACAACACTCCACAACGAGCAATGTAATGACAGAAAATTGCTGACGTTGTGAATACACGAGGATGTAAACATCGTTGTATATTAATGGGGCAAACGGTCGCTTATTATTCGAGAAGTGTGCGATTTCTCGATTTGATTCGATTCGCTTCTGGCATTATCCGACTCGTATTCGATTCGGTCTCGAAAATTTACAATTCGCACACCCCCATTTATTAATCGTGTGTCAGAATAACCGACACAGATTTCGTTATAAACGTTTCGTCGTGCGATCTCCAACTTTTCAGCGGCCAACTTCCCGTCGATCGTATCGAGGAGCCTGAGCTGCAGTGGCGCACCGACGGGGGGGGGGGGATTCGGGGGTTGTAACCCCCCCCCCCCCCCTGAGGCCGACTTAACCCCCCTTTTTGTTTAACCCCTTTTCTTTCCTTACGCATTTGAGTACTACAACTAAGATGTAAGACGCGCAATCGTCTGCAAACTCGCAAGAAGCGAATTTTTTTGACAATTTCCTGTGAAGAAATCGAAATTAGTGCTGTTTAGATGGTATTGGCAAACTGTCAACACCCCCCCCTGGCAGAGATCCTGGGTGCGCTACTGCTGAGCTGCTATGGCAACGCTTTTCTTTTTTATTTCGATTCAATCAACCTGAGCTCTATCTCAACTGATAAGCTCTCAGTCTCCGAAAGCAGACGCTCTGAGATAGCGCCGATGGCAGTGCTACTCCGTAGCGAATGAGAACGTCTTCACGCCGATTCTCCTTCGCACAACTCTGTGTAGCAGCTGCGCGAGCAATGTTCGTTCAAACGCACGTGCTATCCGAATCAGCTGGTACAGGACCACCAGCAGCGCTGACATAAGGACCGGCCAGATAACGAAAACGACACACACCGGGGCAGCCATTATCCGTGGCTGGTTGCCAAGCCACAATCCAAGCCATCGGCGCAGCCGGCCTACGTCAATATGTGCACGTCCTGACAAAAAGTGTGCCATTCTTCTTTCTTCGACCACCGCAGGTAAGAACGCCAACTGCACGTCGACGACGGCGTAGATTCGCCACTCGTGCGGATAAACACGTATCGCTGCGGGCAACCTTGGGAGCCGGGAAAGAGGGGTGGAAGGGAGAGAGGGGCGCAAAGGGATCCTTTAAACCTCTGGCGCGCGTGACAGCAAATATAGACGCATTCCCAGGCACACGCTGACGGACGAGCCAAGTAAGAAGAGGAAGAAGAGACTCGAGCGAAGAGTAGAAAGTCAAACGCTCAACCGGTGTGCCGAGAGGATGGGAAACAGGTGGCTCTGAAACGTGACTTCGGTGGACGCATTCCGGTTTCCTCGGTGCGGGCTCTCATCTCGGTGGCGTTATACCTGTCCGAGTCAGGGCCTGCAGTACGGAGCGTGCGCTCAAAACAACCTAGCCCCCCCTCCCTCTCATCCACTTCCCTCGCCCTTTCTTCTTCGCAGGGCTATAACCGCGCGCCGCACAAAAGAGCCGCGGAGGTCGCACGTGCTCTTTGTGGGCCGCCATTGTGGAGCGCACAGAGACCACCCCGAAACCGTTTGCTGTTTAAACTTTCACATGGGGTTCCGCGCAGCAGGAGTGACCCAAAAGTGGTGGGCGGTTGGCGGAAAAGGCAAAGATCGGTGTGTAGGGGGGGCGGGGGGGCATAGTCGGCGTTGTCTGCCATTTCGCACATCTTTGCTCTACTTCGGTCGCTTTTAGCGCGGAGAGTTTGCGAACGGGGCAGCGAGCAAAGCAGGATGATGGCCAAAGACTGTGGCCCCGGAGAAGTGATGCCTCGAGCACATACAGGGGGAGGCCGTGAGGGCGAACCGCAGAGAGGATGTGCTGGGAGAGAGAGAGAGAGAGAGAACACAGGGGGGCGTGAGCTACAATGCTGAGTGCGCGGTGGTTGACGCTGTCGACGGCACGTTAGCTCGGCTTCTCTTTCTCTTTTTAAAGTATAGGCGGCGCTGTGAGGCTTGGCGTCGCAGTGTATACCTAGCGAGAAATCCCTACTTCCCATAGAGGCCTCACGAACCCTGGTCTCTGGCGCACAACGCGGCGGGCGGAAGTTCGTGGCAGGAGTCAACCACAAACACAGCTGCTTGTTTGTTTCTCGGCGAGCCTGACAAAGGGCTGGCCGATCGGGAGCTGTTTAAAAAGGGGAGAAGGCAATAGGGAAGGGGGGGGGGGCTGGAAAGATAAAGGAAAACGAGGGGGGGGGGGATTTCAAAGGGACAACTGAGGTAGTGGGCGAGAGAAGAGATAGCGCTCGCCCTACCACACGACACAGAATGAAGGAAGCTCGTGTGTGTGTTTGTTGAAGGCTGGCGAAGAGAGAAAGCGTTAGGTCGATATCCGATCGCGTTTATGGGGATTAAGCAAGCAGACGACGCGAGGGCTGCTCTGCTGCGTGCGGCTCGGAAACTGTCGACACCTGGCGGTGGTCTGGGAAAGCTACCCCCCTTCCTCCCCAACCGTCATCGCTACCGACACCCCCACCTCTCTCTTCTCTTAGCGCCATCTTTTTCCATAGATCCGTACGTATACACATATAGTATGTATACGAAGACACACATCGAGCGACCATTATCCGTCTGCCAGCTTTCGCCGGCTGGATATATATGGTCGCTTCCTCCTATACCTAGCACGCTATTGCATGCGCTGTGGGAAAAGCGAACACACAACCGTTCGTTGTTGACTCGTCGCTGTGCTCTATGTCAGAGGAAGCCAAGGAGGGAGGTCTTTCTCTCGTGCAGCCCGATCCGGCCACGTTATTGTCCCTGCGATCGCGCGCGTGTGAGTGTGTGTGCGCGAGTTGTCAAAAAAATGGTGCGTCTCGGGCACTATTGGCCCCGTCTCAGGCGTGAAATCTATATTCTGGGCACGAACGACAGTTCGCTGAGAGCACCGTCTGCACAATGGAGAGCCTTATCTGTGTCGCAACTCTTCTCGGCTTCACCTTGTGGAGCGAAGGAGCGGCTTGGCTATTTGGATAGCCATCGATCGCTCCCTATATCTTTCAACAGTATTTTACATCGAATGTGCGGGGTAAATTTATACTGACGGGGCTGGCTGTTTGACGTAAGTCCACAGTCTGGCTATTTAATCCGAAAGCAATTTGTAAGGCCGTGGTAACCCTCCATTGTCTGCATGCGGCTGAGCTCGAAGTAGCGTGTACGATTTCCTGCCGCGGTTGGCCGTATTCCCACGATGTCGGAACGCAGAAACGCTCGTGTGCATGAATTTAGGCGCGTATTAAAAAATTCCGGCTGGTGAAAACAATCGTAATGACGTCAGGACGATACGCGGCTCATAATTCGCGTACCCGGGATTGAGAGCGACGGGCGAGGACAAACAAAATTTTCTTCTCTGGTAAGTATGCACTATTATGACACCTGGGGCCAAATGTGTGTGCATAAAAAAAGGAGAGAAAGAGAGATTGAGAGACAGATAGAGAGAGAGAGACTTCTGTATATATGCTTAGTAATTTGCTGCACAAAGCATTTGACGACACAAAAACGACGCGACACGGGCGGTATGATTGCAATATATATATACATGACGACGGCGGTATGTACGATGACGTCATCGACAAAGAAGCTCGACGACGATGACGACGACGACAGCAACAATGACGACAGCGGAAAGACGACGACAGTGGCCCGCCGTGAACGCTAGCGCAGACATGCAAGGTTGTCCGAGACCAGCCTGAATGGCCAGGAATGTGCGTATTAGCATTAGATATGCTGTGGTCGCTGCATGGTTTCGAGATTAAAAAAAAAAAAAAAAAAAGATGACTCGCGACGTCCTTTGTGATCGTCGTTTCGTATTAGGGCTCTTGTTGGACGAAATCGACGTCATCTTAGTGGCTAAGATTGAGCAGCAATTTCTCGCATAGCGCCCTTCACATTTGTATGGCGCGCAACGCAAGCGCATATAGACGATTTATACTCGATGCATGAGCGCCGCCATCTTGCGTTGTTACACAAAGAATTTCCAAGTTTTATGAGAAGTGAAGTCACGTAACATGGTCATGAAACGCTGAACGCATTATGCAACTGTTTTCATGCTTGCAAATCGACTGTAGTAACGTACACTTCGTTGCTAAAGATATGAAACAGCAGCGTTCTCCCCAAGATGGCGGCACCTAAACGCTTCCGTAAAACAGTCTATAGATTTAGCGTGCGCCTGTGAGACGCAAGAAGGTGCTCTTTGTTCTGCGCAAGCTCGTTTCGATCACACAGAATATTTACGTATATCGAGAGTTCCTATAGGCGCACGCGAAAGTGAAAACAGTAAAACTGTCTTAAAGGGAAACTGAGACATCCACCCAAATGTAGCAATTGCTACAATGGAAACCCAACCGGGTTCCTCGAAAGAAAGCCTCGCAGTTGAAGAAAAATTCGTCCTGGTCCGGGACTCGAACTTATCTCCACCTAGCGGATTTCCGCTGAACTATTACGTCAGTAAAACTGTCTATATGCATACCTGCGCTTCATGCACACGGGCCAGAAACAGGCATCACCGGTATAGGTGCCCGCACATGTTAATTGGTCCATGCAGGTGACCCACGCATTGTTAGCTGCACAGTGACAACTACCATGTCTCTTAAGTGGCGTCTAAAATCTCTTAAACACGCGTGCGCACGCGTTCGCCTGCATGTACGCCCATGCATGCAAAGAAGTTTCGTCAAGCACTAATTTCTATTCAACTGATGGTGGATTATCTGACACGTTATATTTGTGCTCGAATTCGTGTCGATGCGGTGTATGTATACATTCAGACTATATAGCGCGCGTTCGCTGCGCGCTTTGCTCGAGAATCGAGGATTAGCCGCTGTAATCCTCAGTGCCTGCACACATTTTGAAGCGCGCCGTCGACTTATTCTCGAGGCCTCTTCTCGTTGTCAAATGTACGTACGCAGGAATGCAAATTGACACTCGGCCTGTCCAATGTGTGCTCTGAAGGCATATGTAATTGTATATACAATCACATGCTTGTGTGTGCATAATTTGAGCGAGATTGTCGCTTGTCTATATGCGGGAGTCGAACGCACGGATGTACGTTATACGCACCTTATGCGTACATAATGCATCTGCATGCAATATATATATATATATATATATATATATATATATATATATATATATATATATAAATTTCGGCTGCTGACTTTGTGAAGGATGCGAAATATCCAGGGGGGTACAGACCTCCCTCTGTTCTCTTTCTTTTTCTGTATGCGCACTGACTTCCACAACATTTGCATACGGCAGGCTAGCATCAAATGAACTTTTTGGCGTTGCTTTAAATAAAGACAGAAGTAAAATTAAAGTGCGGAGTTTAACGTACCGATTCTCCACAATGGGTGATGAGGGGCACTGCATGTGGTGGGCGGCCCCGGTTTCATGTTTACCACCTGGGATTCCTCAATCAAATCTCAGTGCACGAGCGTTTTGCCTTCCGTCATAGTGAACGTTTAACACCGCGAGAAGACGAAGGACAAGGCAAGAATATATGCGACACAAGAAGCGCTCATTTGTGCGATCCACTCGCCTTGTACTTCGTCCTGTGTTCGCGAATGTTAAACGATCACCATGATCCAGAACAAAGCCATAACAAAGTGCATTCCTTCCTCATCGAAATGAGGCCGCCGCGGCCGGAAATCGAAGCAGCAACTTAGGCTGTGTTCCAATACTCGCCGTATACAGACGGCAGTGCAGACGGCTAAGCGGACAGCGGTCATCTTAAGTCTCGTCCTGATCCTGGCAAAACCGTAAAAAAAGAGGACTCCTTCGAGAAGACAGCATCGAAGTCAAAAACGATGCAGGCTACCTTGGTGTCCGAACAAGATGGCGGCTGAGCTGCTATGGAGGGTCGAGTGGGCTCATAATAAAATAAAACGTAGTCACACTTTCCTATGCGTTTAGTGCAAGCTACGTTACATAAGATCGCACACTCAAATAGTTAAAATACAAAAACAGACCCAGGAACAGAGATATTTCGTGCTGTTTAACCTTTTTCTTTTGTTTAACCATTTTCTTGTAACGTCAAAGAAACGTCTACATAGCTCGGAATTGACCTTTATGGATAGCATTCTTAGATATTAAGGTAGCCTACGACAACGTAGACAGGCAGCTATTATGGGATATTGTCAAGCAAGAAGGCATAGACAAAGGTTTCGTGAAGCTGCTGAGGGTGATTCATAGAGACAAGCGAGTACAAGTTGTATGGGAAGGTCGAAAAGGTAATGAAATGGTGGAAATTCACCAAGGACTGAAGCAATTATGTCCTCTGTCTCCGTTGTTGCTCACGCTTTATGCTAAGGGTATAGAAAGACGACTGGAAAACAGTGTATCAGGGTTTGCTTTATCCTACATGCGTAATGGACAAATGGTGCAACAGAAGCTCCCCGGACCGATGTATGCGACCAATCTAGGCCTTGAGTTTAGCATGGAGAAATCGGGAATTATGATCTTTCATGAAGAGAAGAGTAATTACGCGGTGTCAATTCAACGGCAAGCCAAACCCATAGTCAAGCAATATGCACATACACAGAAATGATAATCTGTAAATAAAGGCTAAGCGGAATGCAGCAATAATGAAACACAGAGCACTTCGGGCCCACAATATATAAAGTGGTGCGTGGTCTTTGGAAAGCAGTAATGGTGTCAGCGCAAACGTTCGCAAACGCCATTCTGTACTTCACATCGGATACCTTGTCGGGGTTGGAAGTTAACCAGAGATCGGTAGGCCGGTTGGTCTTGGGAGCCCACGGTAAAACCACAAATGATGCATGTGCGTGGTGACATGGATTGGGTCTCTTTTGAAGTCAAAGAAGCACAGAGCAAAATTACTTTTTAAGACAGACTCAGGAACATGGATCAAAATAAATGGGCGGCTAAAGTGCACAAGTACCTGTACCTGAAAAGCGTGGACACAGAATGGAGGGAGAGGTCAAGAAAGTTGGCAACCAAGTGCAGGTTAATTGAAACTAAATAAACAACCAGGAGCCATCAGAAAAAAAGTGAGAGAAACAGAAACAGTGAAATGGATGCAAAGAATGGAAACGAAAAAGACCATGTAGATTTACAATAATGAGAAGAAAGAAAGAAATTAGATGGGAAAATCTGTAGGATAACTCAAAGGGCAGTGCCTTGCTATTTGACGCTCGAGCTGGTTGCCTAAGGACAAAAACATACCGGAGCAAATATTCGGAACTAGATGAAGCATGTGTATACTGCAGCAAAAATCAGGAGACAATTCAGCACATCCTAATGGAATGCGAAGGGATTCACCCAGTGAGACCCGCAGGTAACATGCACCTTCCAGAAGCATTTGGATTCAAAGTGCACGGAAGCATCTATGCAGTCGATATGAGCAAGAGGCATTTAGTGCGGCAAAATATCTTTGATACGACCGGGTCCGTTACAGGCATAACTATAGTGGTACAAGGTAGATAGAGAAGTTTTGAGGAAGAAAAAAACAATTTGAGGAAATGTATACAAAAATGCTAGAATAAAAACCATGTATAGAATACCTGATAAACTGAAGCAGGTTAGGTGACTGTCGCCGCCCCGTTTCAAATGGAATGCCATTAAATCATCATAATCAACACTATCGTCTTCCAGACGGTTCCAGACGCGTTACATTACTTGGGCTCGAAGCTGCCTCCTTGGATGTCGACATAGATTATCTCCAATGCTGGTCAAAATTGGAACGCATCGTGAGTTCTGGGCAACACGACGCCATACCCCCTAAGCAACTGTGGCTGGTGTTCTCAATAACTGCTTTGCGATGCAAACAACGTCCCCCTCGTCCACTACAGTGTTTCCTGATGTGGACTCAGAAATACGCGCACAGATGCCATCATTTTCAGAGGCTGTGGCGCGCAAAATCCTTCACAGATTACCCTACAGAGCCGAAGCCAAACAGGAGGGAGGTTCACAGAAAGGCTTGAACAGTGGTAGAATAAGGAATTTCGCTAAATCCAACGTTTCGACAAGGGAACTTGCCTTCGTCAGGGTAGCATTCAGCAGCAACCGATGCCCGCCAGTGCCTTGAAGAAAAAAAAAAAAGAAGAAAAGAAGAATATGAAGCTACGCGACAGCGCGTCCATCGCCCGATAGCACATTGCCGCAGAGATAATCGAACAGCAAATTTTTAATGCGAAAGCATTATATGCCCCATTACGCGAAAATCCGGCGTCGTCATCGGCGGCGTGACAAAGCGATGGTACCAGAAAAAAGAGTAAAAACACGTAAAAAAAATACTAGGATTGACATCAAATCGCTCAGGGAGGTTCCTATAAACAAAGCAAATTAATAGCCTTGAAAAGACAATTTCGTACATTTAGGTCTGGGTGGGAATCAAACCCGGGACTCCGGGGTGTGAGACGAGCACGCTTCCCCAAAGCCACGGCAGTTTATTATTTTTTCGAACATGGTATTTATTACAGTGAATGAAACGATGTATGTACAGGAACTATTTACAATAATATTATCACCAGGTGGACATAAGTAATCACACGTCAACGAGCAGTCCATATAAAGAAAACGTCACACAAAGCAACACCTTCCATCACAACAAAAACTTGAAAGGCGCAGTTAAACACCTAATCAAAAGTGAGTATACCAATCCGGCTAACATTCTTCGTGGTCGTAAATGTCCTTTAAATGCGTAATCATTTGAGCGAAATGCGATCTTGAGGAAATTGTTCTTTCTTCATTTCGGTCTTGCATATACGAGTTTTCCATAGGCTATTTCCACGGTTCTCGCTGACTGATGGTGTTCCTAAAGTACGCGCGTGATTGCACACGTCACGTCGCAGCCATCTGACTGACTAAAGGTTTCACCAGAGGGACTATTGGCATTCCTACACGTAAGCAGCCTTAAGTGTCTCTGCCGAATCTTTTTTCTTTGCCCAATGGCAAGTGTGAAGCTGGGTCGGCCCGCAGCATTCCACACGCGGAGCGAACCCACGACCTCGAGCTCAGCAGCGCAATGCCGGTAGCCACTATAAGCTACCGCAGCGAGTGAGCGCTGATCTTGTCGACTTAAAGGGAAGGGCGGACGTACACAGCAAAGCTAGTTTCTAGCTTCTAATTGCTGCCGCATTACAGAAGAAGGATTATCGATGAAAGCATCCCACAACTTGTAATTTAAGAGAAGTGATGCTTGTAGGACATGGTTTCGGCCTTCATTTCCTTTTACACCTATGGTCTCCGACGTACATATAAATTTGTTGACGTAGGTAGTTCAAAAACTTAGTCGAAAATTCAGCGGGGAATCTGGCCGAAACCTGCCCAATCACAGCGGCAGAACAGCGGCAGAATTGGCGAAGCTTTTCGTAAGTGCTCATTGCCATTGGCCGGCAGTCGTCGTTAATATGTCCATTATGACTGACATTTGTTCTTAGCAACAATTCTAGCGTATTTTTTTTTTCGTGAACAGGGGCCCAGTTTCGCATACTTTCAATCAGGCTTCGGGATAATGTGAACTTAATTTCATAGGTTCTATCCAGGCACCAGCGCTTTATCTTGTTTATTGTATATCACTGATCGCATTATACTAAAGACACAAATTATTCGCACATCGCGATCTGCGCCACTGTAACTGTGAGTGGTACAGGAGGAGGAGGAAAGAAAGGCGGAAGGCAGGGACGTTAACCGGAAATGCGTCTGGTTGGCTACCCTACACTGGGGGACGGAAAAGGGGAGTAGAAAGATGAGAGAGAGAGAGAGAGGAGGAGGAGGACGAGGAGGAGGAGGAGGAGGGGGAAGAAATACTCGGTGAGTTCACGCACGCGAGCGGAGGGACCCACCAAGCGTAAGGCGTTAACACAGGCCAGTCGCCCTACCGCGCAAAAATAATGCAGGCTATTCGGTTCTATCTCAATGAGAACTTGATCGAAGTCAACAGTAAGTAACAGAAAAGAAAATGCAATTTCCATTCTGTGGTGAATTGGTCCGTGGCATGAGGGAACATGATAATATCTGCGCAACATTTTCATGGCAAGCATTAAATTTTTTTTGCAGGCTATCAAATTCAATAGGCTACTTTCCTAACTAGTCATTCGTTTCCTCTTGCACGTTTGGGAATTTTAACGAAGTGCGTGCTACTCACGGACATGGTACCCTAACGATGCCTGTTTGATTCGATCGGTTCGCTAACTATCAGGACTACTTAATTGGATCCGGAAACTCGATCACGAAGTACTAACTAGACCATTCCTGAAAACACTTCAGACACGAACCTAATACCTGAAATCAGTTCAACCGTGAAACACGAAACTGTTTTACTCGAAATTTCGCAGTATACGTGCAAGCGCATTCTCTGCAGACCTGTCGTGAAGTATGCTTTGTCTACGGCGCTAAGCATACTTAAAACCCAATGAAATCGCAACCATAACGCAGCACGCTGCACGCACGGGTTTCGATCGTTTCTGATTGATGAGTTCAAACATCGAAACACAAAATTTTAGACTCGAAATTTCGCAGTAGCCCACATATTGTCTTCCGCTGGCCCTTCGCATGATACCGCTGCAAATGTCTTAAGCGCAGTCAAACAGCAAGGAACGCAACACGTGCAAATCGGGTGGCTGTACGTGTACCGCACTGCACATTGCGAACCGCCAACTGCGCACGGCTTTCCGTCGATCCAGACGTTGAGGGCAGCTCCGAGCGCGAGCGGATAAGGCTTAAGAACACGAAAAGTACAAGAGGGACAGTGTATACAAAGAACAACGTTCGCGCCTATATACAGACACGTTCGTTCAGAGACAAAACACCTGAGCACACACGCGGGACATCGTGTGTATTGTTTAGCAAGCCACTCCCTCGTCTCCTCTCGCTTTCTTCCAATCATTGTTTGCGTGACGCAAACCGCTCTAAGCACGAAAATGCGCCTGTATGTACTATACGCACACTCCTGTATATACGAGATCTCTATATACGTATATACCTGCATAGCGCGCAAGCAAACGTTCACATAAGCACGTGTATGTATATATAACGCAAACAAAGCGAGCGTTATATTCCTGCAGCCGCGCTTCCATCGCAAGACTCTCTCTCTGTGCGTGTGTACAGCGAGGGAGACTTGTGCAGATTGCGAAGGCAGGCCCGCTCCTCTCTAATCTAATCTAATAATATTGACGCCGCGCCGCGCCTGTTTGCGAACGGATTGGACGAGATTAAGACGTTCGCGACGTCGCCGGCTCACACAGAAGGCGCGGCGGCGGCGGAGTGCAGACGGACGTTGGACGGCGGCGTTCCCCGACCCGTTGGGAGATCGCCCTTTTTCCGGTGGCCACACAATACATGTGCGGCGGCAACGACCTTGCCGGCGAGTCGAAAGGCGGATCGCGCGAGAACGGGCCTGAAAGCTGACGCCGTGCGCGCCAGATTAGGGGCAATAACGCAATGAAAAATTATTTTAAAAAAAAGTGCGCCAGCTACAGGATATACAGGAAGACGAAACAACGACACATGCGCTGGCTATCAGCCAACCCGTGGAATTTGTAGGGAAAAACTTGTATACATGTAATGGCAGGAGTATAATAAAAGCGTGTCATCGAAGAAAATAATATATAAAGAATGAAAGACATTGGCTATTTTTGAGGCATCCCCGCAATTTACTACGAATAATCTACCACTTGATAGTAAACGACTGTGCTATCATATCTTCTATGTGGTCCTGTAGCAAGCGCAGCTTTTTTCGGAATGTTGCTCAATTAACTATAGTTCAACTTCGCGCTCTTGTGCAAAACATTTTTTTTTAGTCTGTGTATCAGTACTTGCCGTATATAGACGGCTAAATACAGAGATAGTACCGAACAGCGGCTATCTTAAGTCTCGTTTTAATTAAGACGAAGCCTGTAGAATATAGACAGCTTCACGAAGAGAGCATCTAAGTCAAGAGCGACGCAGGCTATATACGTTGCTGTCCAAACAAGATGGCGGCTGAGCAATATGTTTGTAAACTCGACGGAAAGGTCGTTGCGCATAAGAAAAAAGAAACAAAAAAAAGAAAGAGAAAGAAAGACAACGTACTTATGTTTTTCACAGGTTCGGCACTTGAGAAAGTGTTGAAACGGTGAAACAGGGATAGGAGATTTTCTTAACTTTTTCTTCTCGACGCGAGGTGGTGTCAAGTCGCAGAGACGTCTTAGAAATGCGTTTCGCTGTACTTGTGCTCGAAGCTTTCTTAGCAAGGCAAACTGTCTGTAATGCTGGCCAGATAATTAGAACACGTGCACATCCCGAGATGCATTTCTCGCGAAGACACAGTGATCGGGTTTGTGTCAAGTGTACACTGAGTAGTCCCGTCCATGCTACAGTAATAAGACTAAGCAGACCACGAATCATGCTTTAATAAGGTGGTCATCTCCGTAACGCAGTTTCGGGAACTATTGAGCTCATGCGCGTATCATGTCGAACAGCCACGTACGCACCGCCCGCTCCAAGTCGCACTTCCTCGATTCACTTTGATCTATTGCCTCACTTAGTGTTATGCGTCGATGCACTTCTAGAGGTTCGAACCGCTGCATTTGACTGTGACAGCACTTAGAAGCTAGAAAGTGGATTGATTGCGTTCGTATATCTGAGCATCCTTTTGTGTTACGCCACCGCCGCCATCGTAAAGAAGTCGTCTACTTCACTCTCGCCGTATATAGTGCAATGAAAAATCAAACTATCTATTTCTATGTCTATCTCTCTCCCCTTTTCCCTTCCCCCAGTGTAGGGTAGCCAACCGGGCTCAGTCCTGATTAACCTCCCTGCCTTTCATTAAATCATTTTCTCTCCCTCTCTCTCTCGAACAGACTTCAGTGATTTCTCTGGCGTTCAGTTGTTATCAATCATGTAAACACCTATAAACGCTACACATACGCAGACAGAAATAAAAGCATGCTATAAACACCGCCTCCTGGAAGAGACACCATGTGCCCACCCGACTGATAAAGGCAGCGGGGGGGAAGAGAGTGAAACTGATTTGCCTTGATTTACCATGACAGCTTCTAGCTCTCACAGGACATGCCGCTGTCTTTAACGAACAGCTTTTTTCTTTATTTTTTCTCTTTTTTTTTGCGATGCGCATGAATGGGTAATAGGTTCGTTTTAGCTTGTCCCGTACAAGCGTTTCTACATATGTACCGGATAGATGTACGTCAGCAACAAAGATGTAGCGACCTCTTGTTACGGGGTGTTCAAACAGAGAGCACACAAAGCTATATGGTACTGCACTGACCTACCATATTCTGTATACTCAGCTGCCGGTGTGTAACTTTGGTAACGAGATAATAGTTAACGTGCAGTCCTTCTATTATTTACCTTCGGCGACAACACCCAAGCGACAAATTTTTTTTTAATGCACGGTAGTTGTAGAAAGCGTCACAAGATGTCCACGGCTCCGGTAATCGGTGACTATTTGTTGGCTCGGTGATTGACAGCTAGGTGACTATTTGTCACCGCCCGTTTCAAAGAGGATGCCATCATATCATAATAATCCTCATCAGTAAACGGAGAGCAGCTTACGGAATGCCGTCGATGCAGCATTGCCTGTTGTGGCCAACGAAATATATGCACCGAGGCCACCTCTTTATATTTCCTTTATCCTTTATTGCTCCCTTAAAAAAAGAAGAAGAAGAAAAAAACACCAAACGCTACCAAGTGCTCGTGCGACCGGCGTTTCACGCTCCTTACGCGCAGTGTTCAGAATCCCCAGTGAGTACACACGCCTTCGTTCTCTTGTTCTTTCTATTCACGGATGCCAACGGGGACGCCCTACAACCTGTTTTTCAAGTCTCGCCGCGTACGTGTGTGTGCGTACGCGCGCGGGGCCGACGTGGGTCCGACACATTTCGTCGTTCCTTCACGCCTCAACGCGACTCCTCGCGAAGCGAACGCAGCGCGCTCTTGCGGCAGCACGACGTAAGCAGAGGCAAAGGAGCTGCGGGAGGCTACCTGCTGAGCAGTCAAAAGAACGCGAAGAAGTGAAACAGACAGGAACAAAGCCCACAGGTGTCTTTTTTAGCGTGTGTATGCCCACTGTGGCTTCTTTCTTCCTTCATCTCTCCTGCGCGGTACGACCCAATGAAGCCGTCTTTCTCACCTGGCCGCCAGAAACGAAAACGAAAACGCGAAGACGCAAAATCATGGGCGAAGTTTTCGAGGGCGTTGCCCAGTGCGGGTCGCAGCGTCCAAAACCCCAGCGGAGGCCGAAAGAATCGCGCTTCTTCTAAGCAGGCTTAGATACTCGCCGACGAGAGAGTAGCGTGCAAAAGGAAAGCGCGAAGGAAATAAAAGAGTAGCAATATCGAAGGGCACCTTCGAGGCAGATCAACGGACAGACGTATGTATGTATACTGCACAGAATTCCTACCTACGCGCTTCTTTTAAGAACCTTCAATAAACATCGCCGCCGACGTTGGCGCTGTGTGAGACAGCGTGGCGCGCTCCAGCTATTCTTTTATTCCTCGGCGAGCCCCGCGGCTGTATACGAGAGAGGCTGACAGACGTGGCGGAAGGGGACTCGAAAGTCTGGCAACATTGCGCGCCTCCTGCCGACCAAGTGCGTAACAGACGATGGGAGCTTGGCAGAAGAAGTAGCAAGGTAAAATACAGGGAAAATGCAGCAGACGAAGACGATGAAACGAGCAGACGAAGAACAAGAACTACAGAAACAGACGGCAGGGGCAGGCATAAAAGGCCGTATACAGTCGGGAGGCAGTGGCAGTATATCTCCGACGTTGCAAAAACGAACGCGCTTTGCGCGCGCGCGCCCAGCACACTTTGTTGCGCGAGTGCCTCAAGATTACTTCCCCCACCCCCTTCCTTGACTCTTCCTTGCCGCCATGGTTCGTAGCATACTACGGCGGACCAGCGTTTTATTTACTTGTTTCTTCTTTTCTCACCGGACGACGGAGAAGATTCCATCGTCGTCGTAAATGTCCGAAATAGCTTTCTTTACGACAGACGCCGTAAACCAGGGAGTCGCTTCTGTTTCGTTCACGCGACCCGAGCGCCGCCTGCAGGCAGCGAGCTACTCTCTGTGGTCGTGCGGCGAGCGGCACGCATTGTGCAGTATATTGTGGACACGCGTGTGAGGGCAAGAAGGGTTCCCCGTCGGATCCAGAAGCGGCGCGGCCGTGCAACGAAACAATATCCGAGCCACGGCTGAATACCGAGGACGTAATATGCGCATTGTGATTAAATAACGCTATAAAATCAAGCGTCTGTTTCCGCGCATGTAATTTGACATTAAACTGAGCTCGTAACATATCGGATGTCCGTATCATTGTTTTACCACTACTGACTTTTGGTCGAGTTATTATGACGCTCTATGACACGGGCGACTGTATAGTTTATGCCCCTTGCGCAGCAATAAGAGAGAAAATAAGCGGAACCAATGGGCTAGGATTTTAGCAACAACCACATGAATCCGACAGACAATGAAGCCTACGAAGGCATAGGGGAAATTTAACACCCTTTTAAAGTGAAATGTAGTAGTTATCATGAATTAGGGTGAAATCTGCGATAAGCTTGATATTCATAATGAAAGAACAGGGAAAGAAATGACGAACAAACACTGCGACCGTTTCCGTTACGAGCTGTTGATCGAAAAGGTGACGCACTTGGTAAACTGGGCCAATTTCGAATTAAAGTGGTGCGATGTCACATAAATACTGACCGACTGGAACCTTGTTTAAGGATTGAGGCAAAGAGTGCATGGTATAAGGCTTTTATGCGCTCGTGCCATGGATGCTTCTATCGCCTATATAAGTAGAGCATCGGGCTGCTAAGCTGGAGACCCAGGTTCAAATCCCACAATCTGACAGGTAATTTTATTATTGAGCAAAGACACGCGTTAAACGCGTTCTGGCGCCTTCGTAGCGCATAAAGCCGACGCTTGATTACTATAGCTTGAACTCTGCAGAGCTATATTGCCTATCACAGATGCAGTGCAAGCATGGGAGTTCAGATTATTTTAACACTGAACCCAAATAAGCAGGTATATAGAAGAGGAAAATTTGGCTTTAATAATAGATAAAAGCTTCCCTGAGAGCTCGGTTGCGCCATGGCCGAGCACTTTCGACGAACGGATATGAAGCTCGCTGATAAGATGACCGTCGGTGCGCTGGTACAATTATTCCAGCGGGCAGTGCATGGTTAATTCATATCAATTATCGGGGGCACATGGTATATATACACTGCATCACTGTCCGTGTCATCCCAGGAATTTATAGAATACTAAAGCTCACTGGAGGCGTGTGATGATACAACGGCTAAACTCCACTCTAATGTCCCTAATTAGGTATCAGATAAAATGAGATGCGAAAGGCAGGGAGGTTAACCGGAAGGTAAATATCCAGTTCAAAAGATTTCTACAAAAATTACTAGCTTGAACTCTGCCGCTATATTGTCTATCGGAGCTTATCAGAACAGCAAGCATGACAGTCCAGTTTTTTAACATTGAAATGATGGATAGTACACAGGTTTTCCTAAACTCCATCCTTCTGGCTTCAAACGTCTTCGTGACTTTGCAAATTGGTTATTGTGTGCACAAAATACGGTGTCATATAAATGCAATAATTCGCAAAGATTTTGAATGTGCACGCAGTCTCATTGTCTTCTGTGTTTAACCAGAAAAATAGAATTGCTGTGCAATTTAGGCTACTGAAGGCAGAAAAGCATAGTAAAAGTCACAAAACCGTTTGAAGCCATAAGCACGCTTGAAAATTAGGCAAACATATGTACTATCTGTCATTTCCATGGCGCTGCTGAATGATCGCAATGCCAGCGTTTACTATATTATTTAAATTAAATTCTGGTATTTAACGTACCATAACCACGAGCTGATTACGAGGCAGACCGTATATAGTTGGGGACCTCGGAATAATTTTGACCAGCATTTCTTGGCGAAAATTTGCTACTTTGACAGTATCTATCTATCTATCTATCTTATCTATCTATCTATCTATCTATCTATCTATCTATCTATCTATCTATCTATCTATCTATCTATCTATCTATCTATCTATCTATCTATCTATCTATCTATCTATCTATCTATCTATCTATCTATCTATCTATCTATCTATCTATCTATCTATCTATCTATCTATCTATCTATCTATCTATCTATCTATCTATCTATCTATCTATCTATCTAGCCGCCGACATCTTTGTGCTCTCATGGTCATTTCGTTAACTTGGTATGTACCAAAACTGCCATACTATGACAAGAGTATATGGCGAACATGAATGATATGTCATGACATGCGTGTCATGTAGGTCATGAAACAGCCGCCTACGTCTTGGAGCTCTCATGGTCTTTTCGTTAACTTGGTAGGTACCAAAATTGGCATAGTATGACAGGAGTGCATGATGAACATAAGTGATAGGTCATGACATAAATGTCACGACATGCGTGTCATGTAGGTCATGACAATGACCCGGCGAAAAATATTAACACTCAAAAACCACTGAAATGGGTTCGGACGTGGGTAATAACTGAAGTAAACACTAAAGGATGCTGGTAGAAGTCATAGTCATGAGCATGACTCAGCAAAAACGAGAATGACTCAGCGAAAAAAAGATTAACACTCATAAACCACTGGAATAGGTTCGGCCGTGGGCACTAAGTGAAGGAAACACAAAGAATGATGGTAGAAATCATAGTCATGAGCATGACTCAGCATAAATGACAATGACTCAGCGAAAAAAGATTAACACTCAAAAACCATTGAAATGGGTTCGGACGGAAGTGAAGGAAAAGGCTAAAGGTTGATGGTCGAAGTCATAGTCATGAGTATGACTAACGCTTTCGCCTTAAGGTCTCTTAGGTATAGGTAAAGGGACTCCTGAGGGCTCATGACATGAATGTCATGACATGCGTGTCATGTAGGTCATAAAAGAGCCGCCTATGTCTTGGTGCTCTCATGGTCGTTTCGTTAACTTAGTAGGCACTGCTTCGCATAACATCGATTCCTACAGGGCGTGGGATCTGCCGGCTTTTTTTATTTTATTTCGCCCCCATCGAGATGCGACCGCCGGGGCCGGGATCGAACTTGCGGCCTCTATGACAATGATGATGATGATGATGATTATTATGATGATTATTATTATTTATTGGCATCCCCCTCGAGCTCAGCAGCGCAGCGCCATGGATATACTGCGGCGGGGCCATAATTTGCACTAGTAATTTTTAGGAAATTATTCTCGTTATGCATTTCGAATGCTTGGCCTGAGCTTTACCACATGTTCTAGTGGCCCTTTCGTCTAGGGCTACTGCTCCGAGTTTTAGCTCGAAGTGTCTGTAATGCCGTAAGGCCCTAAGGGTATAATACATGAAACGAAATGAAAGGTGAACGTTTGCGAAACATTTTAGATTGCTTGAGTGAGGCAAGGCCGATTGAATGCTAAGTTTGCTTTTTATCCTCATTTTTTTTCTTTACACTATATTATTTATTTAGCCATCATTTTTCATTGTTATGGGGTGTGCGAATAGTGATGCTTGTCACCGAATCGATTACGAATCAAGTAGTGTCAGAAGCGAATCAAATCGAATATCGAATACTTTTTGAATAATGAACAGCCGTTGTCACAATCAATATAAAACGATGTTCCCATCCCAGCATTTCTAAAATTAGCAAGTTTCTGTCAATATACGTAGTACGTTATGAAGCGTTGTTTATTAAAAGCACAAATGGGGCATTAGGAGCTATAATAACAACCAGCTTCTTGGCATGCACAGGGCTCCTCAGAGAGTGCGAATGATCGCTGTACAGCCTTTAAAGTATGGCTACCCAAGTGACGTAGCCTGCTCCACTGCGCAAGTTGTCAAGTTTTAACGCGATAGCGTTAAGGGCCCGGAGTCGCAGAAAATCCGGCTTCGGCGTCGGCGTTAAGCATCGGCCTCTGGCGGAAATAATCATGCCGAACTTCATCATCCCGAACCACACCGACCACACAGGCCTGGCACCACGCATGGTGCCAGGCGTTAGTAACAAAAATTGAAGTTCTCAAAGTAAAATCCATCAGAAAATTCGTAAAGTACGACTTAACCACAACCTACAGGCGTGATAGCGTCGGATTGTAATTTGAATATACGAGAAAAAAGCCTGATAAGCAGCCAGGGATCTTTGAATGCTATCGCGTTCCACTCTTAAAGGCGAAGCTTGAGCGTCCTCCAATTCTGATGGTGTTTCGCTGTACTTTGGTTCTAGGCAACATTGAAGGAAATGTTGAAAACCGAGCCTTTCTAAATTTTCATCGGGCTCCATGTCGCAGAAAATACAGTGTCGGTGTCGGCGTCAACGGCGTCCAATAACGCTATAGCGTTCCACTCTTGAAGGCGAAGCTTAAGCGTACTCCAAGTTTTTTATGTCTATACTATGCCCGCGGAGGTGAAAACTTACCGTCCTTTTGCTCCAGTTTTATGTATATTTGGGAGCAGTCTACGTTCCGAAATATTCGAAATATATTCGAAATATATTCGCATTTACGAACAGTGACTATTCGATTCGAAGACCGAATCGAATAAGACATTATTCGATGCGTTATTAGAAAGCTTCGAATATTCGCACACCCTTATTCATTGCATACCTGTATTGCTAACTCTTAATTTCGAAATTTTCAAGCATAATTTCCTTTGAACTCATATTTCCGAAAATTCTGTCCGTATTTTTTACCCTTTCTATACACGACTTTGGTGGACCCATGGCAGCCACTACTGCGTGATGAATAATACAGACCAGAGACGGTTGTCAGCTGGAATGTCAGTGGAGAGAAGTCACTACACGTCGAAATATGGCGCCAACACTTTGTAAATGTCATGAACGGGTTTCAAGTGCGTAGGCTAAAGTATTCAGTGACGGCGTTGCGCTGTACGAAGGCACCTTTAACTTTTCTGTGAGCCACATGTAATGGTTTCAACGCCACGCGTACTTTAATTGTCCATGTTGTTTGTGACGTGTCTGTCGTGTGTTCTGTGTCTGTAATTTCATTTATCATCAGATTCACCTGGACAGGCGTGCGCATGCTGCCATGCAAAACTATACAGTATTCATTAAGGAGCCACTCCCCTCCCCCTCTTTCTCATCAAAGGAAACGCGAGTTCCTTTCGGTTATCGCGCACTACACTTTGTTCACCGTCCAAGACGAAGGATCTGTCAGTCTTCTTTCTTTTTTCATTTAATAAGCTAACAGCAAACAACGGATTAACGCCCCGGGGATATTACGTCACAGAGGGCACTGACACCGGCCGTATATGCCCCCGGAGTGGGTGGTGTTGCTGCGCATGCGCGCACTTTAGGGCGCACTTGGTTGTCTAGCAACAAGGCGCTTGACCTTACGTGCGTCTATCGTTGCCGCACGCGTGCCTGCTTTCAACGCGCGCGCGATGCCCATAACGTCCGCGCGCATAAATTTCGCCAACTTCGACGCTTGTACGACGAACACCGTCGTTAAGTGCGCGCGGCGTGCGGCAAACTCGTGCCTACCAGGCATGCCCGTACCACTGCCTTTGCAATTTTTACAGGAACGATAAAGGGCAACAGTGAATCAGTTTGCACTGGCGAAGCATTCCTTCATAAATGCCTCTTTTCAAGGCCTCTTTTCAAATGCCTCTTTTCAACACTTTCCTTACCGCTAGGAATAAGCTCACTTTCGGTGGTTTTATGTTGAGATTTTATTTGAAGACGTAGTAAAATTATTTATTAATTCTGGATTTGTACGTGCCAGAACCACGATATGATTATCATGCACGCCATAGTGGGGGAGACCAGATTAATTTTGACCACCTGGGGATCTAATGACGAGCACTAAATGCACCGGTACACGGGCGTTTTTGCAGTTCACCCCGTCGAAATGCGGCCGCCGTGGCCAGGATTTGATCCCGCGACCTCGGGCTTAGCAGCGCAACGAGAAAGACACTATACACTACTACGACGGGTAAAGACGTATAGTATACGCAACGTATACTGCGATCTATAATACTGTAGCCTAATCATTGGTGCTTTGAATGGAAGTAAAGCAGAAATAATTCCTCAAAACGTTTTCGATACTTCTCATGTGGAACATCAAAGAACCACCTCAAGAAACATGAATGAGAGTAATAATTCGCCATTTTTAGTGTAAGTGCTGCGAGTACATATATATATATATATATATATATATATATATATATATATATATATATATATATATATATATATATATATATATGGTGTTTCAGCGAACACTTTCATAATTTATTTAAGGTTGCCTGTGGCAGATAGCCCAATTCTAGTTAATGAGCTGGTCTACTCGGAAAAGCAGACATTGCTTGCACAAAAAATTGCAATGCATATTCGACTAATCAACAAAAATTCACTAATTATGTTTTTAACTAATTACCTGATGGCCCATATTGCAATTTACAAATTGTACTCTTGGAGTTCGCAAGCCGGATCCACTTGGAATTAATTCTCGGGATGACACCAGTTTCGAGATCTTAATCCCCGAACTTTGCGGAGAAATGCATTGGCGTTCCAGTTAATTTCGTGCTTCAATGCATAAGGCGACGTTTTGTTAAGGACCTAACTGGAACGCCAATGCATTTCTTCGCAAAGTTCCCGAATTATTATCTCGAAACTGGTGTCATCCTAAGAATTAATTCTTATCCTAAGTGGATCCGTCTTGCGAACTCCACGGCTACAATTTGTAAATTGCAATATGGGCCCTCAGCTAATTAGTTAAAAACTTAATTAGTAAATTTCTGTTAATTATTTGATTATGCGTTTCAATTTCGTGTGCAAGTAGGAGGAGGAGGAGGGAAAAAGAAGGCAAGTAATTTCTTGTGCAAGTAGACCAGTTCATTAACTACAATTGTGCTATCTGCCCCAGGCAGCCTTTAGGAATGTTTGAAAGTGTTCGCTGAAACACCCAGTATATATATATATATATATATATATATATATATATATATATATATATATATATATAATGTACCAAATACGCCTCTGGCGCCTAGTTCCCAACGTCTACAAGTTAGACCAGGAAAAAAAAGTGGGGGAAAATGCATATTAGTCGGCGTGAATATTCTATGCGGGAAAGCCGTGGCTACGCAAATGTAAAAACAGGTAAGTGCCTTTTGCGCTGAGAGCATTTGGTTTTACTCATTGCAGCAGGCACTTGGCTTGCAGCAGCATGGGCCTTTACTGCATTTCTTCGGCTCACGAAGCAATGGTTGTCAGGTTGGGGGGCACGCAGACGCCTCCTCATACTTGATTATTGTGTTCGATCAGCTTTTCTGTGCAACGAGCTGGTCTAGTGCGCGCTCAACTGGCACTGACGCCTCCAGCTAGGTGCTTTGTAGTGTACCTGTACAGTACTGTGCAGTAATGTACAATGTTGCACAATATTGTATACTGTAGTGAATAACGGCATTTTCACAGGCAGTGTTGAAAAAGTGAACGAGATTACACTGCTTGTCCAACTTTGGTCAAAGCTTGGTCTGAAATCGAGTGCGTGCTCTTGTGGGAGTGAATACTGCACACGACGGGAAGATTTGCTTGTAGCAAGCTGCAATATACGCTGTCGGGACGCTGAGGGATAAAAAGCAACTCATGGGGGTAAAAATAAAATTGCACTTGATATTAGCCAAACCATAATTATCAAAATAACAGGCACTCGTGAGCGTCTATCGATGTTGTAACATCATTAAAACAGCCAATATGTCGGATCGGAAAATTAGACAACCCGATGGCGTAGCTTCCGGGTGTTCATTCTTGCTGTCATCTAAAAATTACGTTGCCGAGTCGACCAATGCCTAAATTTTTCGTCGTTTGACTGAGGTAGTGCTGTAGGAGCACAGAAGGCTACAGTTCCGATGATACGTCTAGTTGATGTTTCATTTTTCCAGACTCCCCAATCTGCTGACGATTGTCAAATCTGAAAAATAATTAAAGCGAAGTCGTCATTTTATACGGTACATGGAGTTGTTAGTTGAAGAGTTCCAATGTAAATGTTTAACAACGTGTCGAAAGACTGTCGATCAAATTGTTCGATTTCGGTGGGTCCGTTGAGGAAAGGGTTTATAGAACTGCAGGAAAAGAAGGAAAAATAAGAATTTTTGGCACTTCGTTGATCTGCGTTCGTCCTTGTCCGAGTTGTTTCCATATATATACGCTAGATCAATAAGATGGTACTTCTACAACTAGCCCGATTTTTCAAGCAAACTGCCGCGGTAGGTGATAGGAACTATGGCGTTTCCCTCGCGCTCGAGGTCGCAGGTTCGATCCCATCTGTGGCGGCCGCATTTCCATAGCGGAAATACGCAAAAACGCTATTCTACTGTGCATTGGGTGCGCGTTATAAAGGAGCGTCACTTGGTCAAAATTGATCCGGAGTGCATCATATCGCTATTTTGTCTCGTAAATCTTGAGAATTTATTTATGTGCCATGGCTTCTTGAAGAGCTCGTTAGAATGATTGTTTGAGGCCACGCTCTGCAAGTTATACCCTAAATCCTGTAGAGTCGAGGGGAAAGTAGAATAAATAAACGAAGCCAGTGGTCAATTACGAAGCAAAAGGCAGGACACAGAAAAAAAAGTATATAGCAAGGAAGCACGCGTCTCTCCGCTTCCGTCCAGCACCGGAGAGCTCCCCCTATATATTATACACGAACGAAGAAGTCTCAAGGCATCCCTGACTGAAGGTATTGTCCTTGCAGGAGATTTATCGCGCGCATTTTCCAATGTTTCCTACAGCCAAATGCCTTATGTATGCGTGCTTAGCTGTTGAGCTTGCCATTATGTGAGTGCTTGGCTGAGTTTTGAGTGTGTAGCGATGTTCTCTCTGTAATATATTTTCAGTTTAGCTCTCTAGGCAATAAAAAAGAAAAGAAAAGAAAAATGCAGAGTGGCCGAGAGGTCATGCATGGACTGCCAATTTGTTGGTCGTACAAGTATGGACCCTCACGGCATAACAATAATTTTTTTTCTTTGTATTTTACTAGAAAATAGTTCTCAGGATTCCAACGACGGACAACGACAGACGTCAAAACGACCAGATCAGTGGAACCCACAACAGCTATCGTGGTAAAAAAAAGCAGTGTTTTGCAATTCCAGCTCCCAACTGCACATAACTGCGCAAGGACATCGGTTTAAATTCCGGTGGGCAAAGCTTTACTTTTCTTCACCATATATATAGATGAAGAAGCATGAGGATAAGAAGATGACCTTACGTTGACGACCGAAGGCGTAAGAGACGGGACGGACACAGCGAATCCAGTTTTGAGTTTCTGCTGCAGCTGTCGCAGTAAAATTATAGGGTTTCAGGTCTGCTGACAACACACGGGTTGTGAGAGGCGCTTTATAATGGAAGGCTGTTTCTTAATTTCGACGTTGCAAACACTGCGATCTGGTTAGTTGGCGTGGATCCATATACGCGTCGAAAAAGTTGCTGGAACACGAGGAAAAAACGACACGAGCGCTCGTGTCGTCTGTTCCTCGTGTTCCAGGCAGTGCCATATATACGGATCCAGCACTGAAAGAATGTCTAAATAAATAAATAAATAAATAAATAAATAAATAAATAAATAAATAAATAAATAAATAAATAAATAAATAAATAAATAAATAAATAAATAAATAAATAAATAAATAAATAAATAAATAAATAAATAAATATTGTTCTTCATAAGGAGTATTGACACATATTACTGAAGTTGTCGAAGCTTATACCGCACGCTTCTTACATGCACTTTCAATATATGACACCGAACAAGTACGAAGGTTTGGAAACACTCGCAAGGTATTTCAATTTTGATACTAAAGTACGACTAGAAATGCCGGACTTGGCGTCATCGACATTACTGTGACGTCACGACACGTATCAAAATTTGCTGACGTCGCGTAGCAATAATGCTAGGTATGATATACGACATTAATTGCTGACAAACAAAAACTAATCACTCAATCAATAATTCAATATGCCCAAGAGCAACAATGACGTTTGAGTGACGGTGCATGCAAAGTGTAACAAAAACAAGAAGAAAAAAACCTACGGGAACAGCTACATCTTACGCAACAATACAGCAATAACACACAATTTCGGAACGGAGTACACATACGGAAGAAGAAAAAAAACTATATGCATGCGATGGCAGGAGAGGATTGCATCTATACACACACACACACACACACACACACACACACACACACACACACACACACACACACACACACACACACACACACACATATATATATATATATATATATATAATTTGTACCTGCATGTTAGCGCAAAAAAGCAAAAAAGAAAGAATAAGTCTGACATGTCAGGCGCATACTCCTTTAACGCGTTCTTTTTCTGTCTTTTTTTTTTTTTTCACCGAGGCCTTCGGCCCAACTTGCGTAATCAATCGCCGATGCGCATATTTTCGCGCAGGTGCTTGCCCGCTCGCGAGCGAGCATCTTCCGTGCACGCGCGCGCCTCCATATAACGCGCCTTCTAAAATGGCGCCGTAAAAAGAGCGCAGCTTTTACGGCGGCATCCACGCGCAATGCTCGCGCGAGGCGCACGTGCGGCTGGTGCACTGTGTGGTATAGACGCTGGCGAAATTGCGTCGCATGCACTGGCCCGCAGCGAGAACTTTTGTTTCAGCTTTCCTTTGCACAACCGTGTACAACCGTCAGGAAAAGTATATATATATATATATATATATATATATATATATATATATATATATATATATATATACTTTCCTGACCACAGGCTTGCCGAAAAAAAAAAAACAGATTTTTTTTTTGAAATTCAGACGCACAGACCTGATTGATATGTGGCGTTTAATGGCGACTGAAAATGACAAGTTCGAACTGAAATCCTCAGTTTCAAGTTGCATTCATGAGCGAAGAATATAGGCTTTACAGCGGAAACCAACAACGACAACAACAGCAATAACAACAAAGAAAGCTTATCATGAACAGGAGCAGCACTATAAGTTTAGGCTGGCAAAGTATATGCTTTCAAACCTCTATTTCCACTCATTTCGTAGAGGAAGGTTGGTTATTACTGGAGAAAGTCCAAGGCCAAACTTAATTTTTCAGTTTAGCACCGTAACCTCAGCACTGAGCATGCCGGTACTTCAGTGAGACGTCACGGATTTCCAAGCGCATACTGTTATACGTGCGGGAAAACTCCAAACTTGTCAGTATGTCGTTTATGTAGATTGCAGTGTATCCTGCTTTTTTATATCGACAAAGAATTAACTATAGACCCGAATAAACGGTTTGAAAACTTATGACGTCATGGGGAGCTGGTGCGGAAACTTGCCACCAGTCTTGCGCCTCTGCGTGCGTGCGTCTTTACTGGTTTACTCAGCCTCCTCCTATGGCCTAAGAGGGTGCTTCCGCAGAAACGTAACCAACGTACAACTTTTAAAGTTTTAATACAGCCTCTAAAGTTTTAGATTTTCACACCAGCCAGACAAGAAACACCCGTGAAGTGCATGCACTTCTGCCCACGCACGTTTGTGAAAGTTGCTTTATGGCAGAAATGCTCTCATGCCATATTTAACCTCATATCATATCATCCGATGTTATGATCCTGTATTCATTAGAAAAAAAAATACATTGTGAAGAAGCCGGCGACAAAATAGCTGTGATAGCTGTGACGATTTCTGATCGCATCGAAATAAATCAACCAATCGTCTCGCCCTGGCACCGGCAATGAATGACTCGACATTCTCACGTGACAAAAATGCGTGTGTTCGTATACACATCCGTTCTAAGCATGCGTGAAATGAAACGTCATCAGACTACTTTCGCACACGGCACACACGTTCAGACGATTTCACTGAGCATGACGTCGGACGAAGCCTGGCACTTATACGCGGCTCACGTGAGCGCAAGAAGATCGCCGCCGAATAACGCGACGCGCATTCATGCTTATACAGTGTGAACTGAGATTGGTGAATTATCGGAGACTTAACACATGTCAGCATCATGCCTTTGTATTTTGCGTTTTGTTTGTTTTTCCTGTTACATGCGTGGCGGCCATCTTTTAATGCGAAGCATCCCTGTCGAATGTAGACAGGTCTTTTTCTGCCGGGCGTCTGACCGTTCTCGTGGGCCGATCGCGAAGGCAGTGCAGTCTGACACAGCGTCTCAAAAAGGGATCGACTGTATTTGGAGCGAATATATCTGTTATCAAACGCCCAGACAGCGCTCAATGAGACCTTGCAGACTATGTGGAGCGCCGATGAAACAATGTGGAATCAATCATCGCTTGACACATCTGCTCTCGTATAAGCTGGGCATATACAGGGTGTTCATTTTTAAGTTCTACGGAATTTTTAGAAATCGCATGTGGCAGGTAGCATAATTCTTATCGTTGAGCTGGGTTATTCGATGAGGCGGACATATAGCAGCGGCTATTCTCCAGGCCACAACTGACCTGTGGTCTAAATGAATCAGCGCTTATATAGTATGTATTAGGGATTGGGCGATTGATCGAATAATTGTCCGATTAATCGATAACTGGTTCAATAGCGATTCATTTTTTATCGCGATTAGTCTGTTGATGTCACATGAGCAAAAACAGGCAAACGTCGGCACAGATGTTCTCGCTTACGATTTCGAAAGAGTGCTTGGGAAGTCTCAATTAACTTAGTGTTCATATTTATTTATATTTTGATTAAACAGACGTCTAGTATGAAAACATAGTTTGCGAGCGTTTAAACCATATCTCTATACTGTAGCTGATTGTGGAATACTGAAGGAGAATTTTCTTTTAAGAGAATAGGCCACATCTATATACACACCCGCGCACTGATCGATGGAGATTGTTCTGAGGCTGAACTCCACGCGACAACGCGTATTGCACACATGACTTGCCATAAAAGGGAAATGAAAACCGAGAGAAACACTTGTTCCAACAAGCGTACATATTATGTGCCTCCACGATTGAAGACGACACAAAGGTGTCAGAACCGCTAAGCTTCTATTTACCCAAATACAAAGAGCCGGCTCTGTAGAGAGTGACAGAGAACGCAGTTACGAAAAAACAGACCCACGATTCAATCGCCGAGTCAGAAGATTACCGCCGAGCAGCTTTCAAGAAAACGAAGCCCATGGAGAGGCGACATAAGACAAGAACCGTACAAAATAAGCAAGTGTTAATATACAGCAAGAGGCGTTTGGAGGTGGGGGAGGGCGCGGGGTTGAAGGAGGGCGATTTTGAATGAAAAATCAGCGCCAAGATTTCGGTTATCTACTGGCGCGTACGTTAGCACGGGCAGAGACGAGCTTGTCAAACAGCGAGAAATCAAACATGGCGAGAGAGCGCGCCGAAAATGGCGAGCTTTTCGTTTAATCCAATCCCGGAAACGAAAACGACCGCTCGCCCTGTCGGTACCTCACAACGCTTTCAGAGCTTTCGTGTCTAGTTTATTTTTGTCATTGCTTTTTATTTTTATTTTGCTTCCATCGACGACACGCCTTAAATGACACGCGTTCCTCTCTCCTACGTCGCAAGAAAGCCAAGCCAAGTAACTTCGCCCCTTTGCCCCTTTCTTTTTTTTTTTTCTTTTCTTTCCTCACGCGCACTCATTGTTTCATATTTCAGAATATCTCAGTCACTTCCTCAATCCAGGGAGCCGTCCACGACTTCTACAGTGGCGTTCGCGGACGATGTAAAAATGAGAACGAGCGTTCTAAGGGAGTGCAGTAGCAAAAAAAATATAATAAATAAATAAAAGGAGCACCAAGAAAGCGTAAAGCAACGTTCTAGCCCGAAGCCGGACGCCGGAAAGGACGAGAGAGAGAGAAGTAGGAGGAAGAGAGGAGCAACGGTTCCGCGTGATTGGTCGGACTGGTCGGTGACGTAACAGGAAAGGGGCTGCCCTTCGCTTCTCCACGCAGGCGTGGCTTCATCCAGTGGGCGGGGCTGTGCGCGCGCGTTGAAGGAAAGAAGGAGGAGGTGTAGGGGGAGGAGGAGGGGGGGGGTAGTCACTCGTCACCGCAGAAAGAGCGCGGGAAAACTGACGAGCGTGGTGGCACCGGACCGACGTCGACGACCATGGACGCCAGCTACCACGACGACGACGAAGACTGCGAACGAGTGGAACGTTCGATATTTTTTTCTTTCTCTCTTTCCTTTCGGCTGTCCTGCCAGACGTTTTTAGTCCTTCCTTTATTAATTTTCTTTGCTTTTCCCGGTACTTCTCCGGCGTCTTCTCGGCCGGCGTAGAAAGACGCCCTTGCACTGTGTAGTCTCGCTGTAGCTTTTATCTTTATTTTGTTCCCATCCGAATACCGCGTTCTCGTGCGCCTTCATTCCGTGCACTTTGTCGTCGTTGTTGTTTCCCTCCAAGAGCACGACGACTAACGGCGTTCATTCGCAGGAAAGAAACAAATAAGCGAAGCCATACGTGTAAAGAAATCTTTTGCCGATGCACTTTTCCTCCAAACACGGTGCCCTCCGCCCCAGACTTCCCTTCTGTTGCTTTCTTCCCTTGACGCGCTTTCTTGTTTTGTGGCAATCGCAGAGCGACAGCTAGCCTTTGTCTTTTTTTTTTTTTTTTCGGCCTCTTTCTTTCTTTCCTGTGCTGTCTATATAGAATGATCTACCCTTTCCTTCTCCCACTCGCCGACTGTCCGCATTGACGGCAACAGTGGCGACAGCCTCCCGCTTCGGAACAGTCGATATTGGGTCGGTTTCCTTTCGGCGGACAGCCGAGCCAAAAGAAAGAAATCTCTTATATTCTTCACTGTACGAAGACGGCGTTCCAGCGCTGTTACTTATATTCCCGGAGCCGTGTCTCCTCGTCCACGTATATAGTACATTCATGCCGCGATCCCTGTTTGAACTTCGTTTTCGGACCCGAAGCGGCCCACCTACCCCCTTTCCACATCGCAAGAAGAAAGAAAAACGGAACCATGTCTTCACAGGCACCCCGAACACAGATGGACGTGCGTGTGGACGGGGGATCGATATCGAGGACAGCACCGTCGGGAAGCGGCAGTGGAAAGGGGGACACTGCGTTGGGAATATCGGGAGTTCTAGGGAAGTGTGGAGAGGAGGTAGGGAAGAGAGGAATGGCCGCGGCGCGCCGGTGTAAAGAAGGGATAGGTATAGAAGTGCAGCTTTTGTGATTTTCGCCAGAAGACACCGATTGGTTTGGCGCTGCGCGGACCCTGGCTCGCCATCTTTTACTTTTGTCTCGTTCTTTTTTCTTTCTGTCTAGTTTCCTCCTTGTCCAAGAGACACGAATGCTTCGAATGTATCGCGTCCAGCCCGCGGGCGCGGCCTCGGATTCTCAGTAAAGATCAAATGGTGCGCGATCCGTCCAGCTTTCTTCACCACAGCAGTGTCGTTCTGCGCGCCCAGTGTATTTCGGAAAGGGGACAGACATAGCTGGGCAGTAAGTGTTATATAGCCTTGACAAAGAAAGAGTACACGTGAGTGCCCGAGGGTCATCGTTAAAACTTTCAATCGACCTCTTGTAGACCTTGTGTATAGAAAGTTTACTCAAGCTATAGCTGTAATTATTTGCGAAGGCGAGGTGATGTCTGCAGGTTCATCTCGCGAGTCATCCTGACGAAGACAGGCCTCCTTGCCCGGACAATGAGACATGCGTATACCCTTATCGGATCCGTTAGCTCCGGACTCAGGCTTCCTTCATTTTACACCCAGGATTAATCAATTCACGTCTTCATTTACCTTTATCCACTTTGCCTAGTTAACTGATAGGAATGTATATATAGACCCTTAATAGTTAGCTTCAATCGAGTAAAACTGCCTACCATGCATGACCATGCAGTTGTAATTTTATTTCAATAGCTGGAAAACGAGCGTGTAACTGTTTGTTGTGTCCATCTGTCCGTGTTTACAGCTATACTCTGCCGTTAAATTAAAAAAAAAAGTTACACTAAATCCTAAATTAATCCGGTGTCCCCCACTATATGCGGCGTGTGGATTTGGCACGCCAGACCCCAGAATTTAGCACCGTCATCATCATGCCACTGTCATTGCTGTTAAGTCGTCGTCATCATCCCATGGCCGTCGTCAAGTCATCTTTCCAACCTCCAGCTAGCTAATTTGTTAAGAAAAACAAAACTTTGCCATCTGCGCCGGACTTGAACTCATATTTCTCTAGGCAGACACGCTAAGCATATATATGAATATCATCAAGTATATCTCATCAATCAACTCGAATCGCTTCAAACTCGAGCTACAAGATTTATTCATTCTAAGTACTCTTACGAAGTAAGCATATCGGCACTGAAAACAGAATTCGGTTTATCATTGCTTGCATCTCGTCGCCGCATTGCTATTCTGTCTTATTCACAAGTTTTTTACGGCTCGCTCGGCAAGCCACCATATATTCTCCCCCCGGCACGCATATATCCAGTCGCACTGGTCACCCGCAACAAATTGCGCACCCGCGTAAACGCACCATCACTTTGTCGTCTTCATTCTTTTTTCGTGCAGCAACAGACCGGAACGGCCTTTCTAATGAAATCACAGTCATAACCTGTCCGTCCACATTTTTGAACACCGTAACAAATTGCCTTGCAATGCAATAAAATATGGCTTTCAATTTTTTTCATGTATGTACTCACCCCTTATGTAATATCCCTTCAATGGTGTCTAAGGTAATAAAATGAAATGAAATGCGTATACCACTGAGCTATAGCATGCAATCACACATATTTATTACAGTGCTTAAAGTGACATATTATTACAGTACCCGCTGCGTGGGAGTCAGATACTCTACCACTGAGCTACGCGAGCGCTTGCTATCAGGTTGCGGAAAAAGCCCTATAAACGCACCCTAGGTATAGGCGCGCAGGCGCAGACGACGAGATGCACTTCAGACGAGGTGCGAAATCAACGCAATCCCGAGCCTCCGCCAGTATGGTGGCGCTATCTAGTTAAGGCGCCTGCAAACGTAGAGCTACGGGCGTGGCTACAACCAGGAATCATCGGGCTCAGCAGACTGCTGTGCAGAGAGCATTACAAGCCGCAGCTCGCCGTCGACGCCGGCAGGACAGTAGAGATTGTTCTCGTCAAAATGAGGCGAAGAGACTGCCACGAAGACCCTGTTGTGCGTGGTGCCTAAATTGGAGCTACTCTTGAGCCGTTACACCAGCTTACGCTGTGACTGCGCTGCGTGTGCCGCGCAGGCCTGCGACTTATTTTCACTGAGTACTGGTTTGTTACATGGCAAGGAACGGCCCAACGTCCACCGAAGTTAGCGCCACATACTTGTAGTTCAGAACGTTCGATGATTCGAGGCCTTCTGGAATTACAGAATGTTTGCCGGTCAGAACCTTTGACATTTCTTTCAGCGCAGAAACCCGCAACTTTTGTCCGAGACAGATTGAAGTTTCGAACTAACTTTGTCAGCAACAGGCATGGTGGCGAACCTTTCCTGAACGTCCAAGACGCGCCTCACATTCCAGGTCCGAGATACGCCCGAGCATTCAAGGTTCTCGATGACGTCGGCTGAAAACGCGAGGCGAGCGCACAAGAACACGCTAAGTCACATTTAAGCGTATCGTCACGCAGAGCAGTCCGAGCCCTTCTCACAGCGATGCTCTGGTATGCTGCAAAGCTGTTTATAACATGATGTTTGACAGCGCTAACGTATTGGCAAAGACCCGCCGTGGTTGCTCAGTGGCTATGGTGTTGGGCTTCTGAGCACGAGGTCGCGGGATCGAATCCCGGCCACGGCGGCCGCATTTCGATGGGGGCGAAATGCGAAAACACCCGTGTACTTAGATTTAGGTGCACGTTAAAGAACCCCAGGTGGTCGAAATTTCCGGAGCCCTCCACTACGGCGTGCCTCATAATCAGAACTGGTTTTGGTACGTAAAACCCCAGAAAGAAGAATCAGACATCGCTGATCCTCGCACTGCACATTCGCCTCATTTGGAGTTTTTATTTCGGCTTGTGGGCGATGTCGTGCATAATCATAAAAATTACTTGGCAATAAAGTTGTGGCCTTTGTGGTTGATAAACCCGTGAGCTAAAGTATACGGGTCATAGGGTCGGCGAAAAAATTGCATTTCTTCATAATTAACAAGCATAAACTGGAATTGATGAGCACACTGAAGAGTTCGCAATGCCAAGTTTGGACTGCAGTCCTCAATTTCAAGTTGCGTTCACAGGCAGAGGAAAAAAATCTGCTTTTTCGCGCAACCCCTGGTCCGTATACTTTTGCTCACGGGTGTACGTAAGCAGTCCATTATAGATTACACGTTGCATAACATGGAAGTAAACAAAATTGCAAACATCGCGGTTAGTTGCAAAACATTTATTTAACCGCTTCTCGAAAGCTTCGCTTCGCATAAATTCCAACGTGTGTTTTGGATCTGCATATTTATTTATTCATTCATTTTTACGAAGGCTATAGCCAATCAGCCACGGAGGAGAATTTCAGGCATAGTAAAAATCGCACTCGCGCGGCACTCTGGATCGAAGTACGCTGACAGAGGAGAAAACAACCGAGAATGTGTTCCTGGACAGTTGTTGCAACAGGCACACTATCGTAGTTTCGAATTTTAACTGTTATTATTATTCCTCGAATGGTTCACGCATTCTCTGGTCCGTGGCGATCTAACCAATTTCACGCCAACTTGTGTCACGCACTGAGTATATGCCGCGCTTCATAATAGTCATATCGTTATAACATATAAAGCATATCATCACAAATTACACATCCATGATAAGATATATAATGCTGATCGAGTTAACACGTCAATCATCTCCATAGGACGGATGTTCCGCCAATTTTTTCTCTCTTTTTCCTCTCAGTATATGCGACGCACTTTTTGGAAGCCCTCTAAGTGCGGGGGGAATATACGGACAAGCGAACGGACAGTGTGTATTCAGCTGTCTCGGTTCACGTGACTCATCCGCGAGTGAAGACCACGAGATGGCAGGAGCTACACGGTATATACTACACGATATTAGCTACATGCACGGTATTATTCGGGCGCAGTATTCATATTCGCTGTAGCATGCGCATAATGGCTGAACAGTAGACAGAACAGTCGACTGGCAGTTTGTGTGCCAGGAGTTAGAAACCTCGCAGGGAAACCTTAACTTTAAAAATCACTTTGGGATTCCCGCGACGGACATTGGATGCCATCAAAACACTCATGGAGTACAAAGCCCATAAACAATATCGCAGAAAAAAGAAAACAAGAAAGAAAAAAAAAGGGGTCCCACTTGCTTTAAGTGAGCAAAGCAGCAGAGGAAAGTGCACTGACGTCAGCATAGTTGATTGCGTGGAAAGAGGAAAGGAGTCGAAATGGCGGGGTTCCAAGCATTTGAATCCCGCGGGTTTCGCATGCACACGCATGACATTACTGAAACAAGACGAACACGGAGCTACGCGCGGGACTGCTGACAATCGAGAAGACGAATAAGTGCCTCCAGCGATTATCTGTCAGAATTTCATGCCAACAAGTCCGAACGTCAGCCCTTGTGCAGTGCATAGCGTTGTATACGCATACGCATAGTACGCACGTGCACTCTCCTGGCAACTTTCGAAGACAAAGTGCGGGTGACGGGGTTTTTTGGAACGACGAATGTTCCACAGCAGTCAAACTACGCGGCTCAAGAAATACACCGGTCACACGTGATGGTGCTTCATTTGAAACAGCTGGCAATATGCGCGCGTGTGCGGGCGTGTGTGTGTGTGTGTGTGTGTGTGTGTGTGTGTGTGTGTGTGTGTGTGCGTGCGTGCGTGCGTGCGTGCGTGCGTGCGTGCGTGTGGTGTATGTATGTATGTTATGTATGTATGTATGTATGTATGTATGTATGTATGTATGTATGTATGTATGTATGTATGTATGTATGTATGTATGTATGTATGTATGTATGTATGTATGTATGTATGTATGTATGTATGTATGTATGTATGTATGTATGTATGTATGTATGTGTGTGCTAGACACACATGCAAACTCACGAATCTCGAATTTTCTAAAAAAACAATGAGCCCATTAGCGGCTCCGCGAATAGCGCTCGCTCACAATCGCCCGCCAGAGTTCCTCTTCATGCTCCCATCTGAATTCCTGCTGACGCAGAAAAGCGAAAGCTTGGTTAACAAAATGCGCAGCAACAACCGCGGCACCAACGATCGTGCCAATCAATCAGCGAATCAAGGACGTCCTGTCCGTCCCAATCAATCAACTCGCTCGCTCGCGAGCACATGCTCGTCCCTGTCCGACAGCGGACCCTTTTGTTGTTCCCGCTAATCTTCTCGCCGCTCATACCACCGGCCTTCTTCTCGCTTCCCTCTATACGCTCACTGTTTCCTTTTCCCATTTTCTTTTTATCGCTCACCCAACCGCTCCCCACCGAAGCCATCGTATTAGGCCTGGGCTGTCGTCAAATCCTCCCCTGTCTGTCGTCGAAGGGGGTCACGGAGGAGATGAGCGACAATCTCCCCAATCCCCGAGCGTAAAGCACACAGAGACAAAGCGGCTGGCCAGGCAGGTTGGGGCCATCTTCCCGAAAGGACTTTGGACAAACGAGACAAAAGACGAAATCTAGGGGGAGTGAGCGAATGTGTGTGTGCGTGCGTGCGCCCGAAGGGGATGGGGAGGAGGGGGTGGCGAATAGGGAGGACTGTGCGAGGAGATGGCTCACAACCACACCGACGTATATTTCGCCGTGCTCTCTTTTTTTACACCAACGCGAACACGAACAAAACGTTTGGGGAGGCAGACGTGCGCAGAGACAGCCGCCATATGCCAGGCAACCCACCACGATTTTGTCACGCTCGAGTTTCGAGCGCTTTGGCCATTCACCCAATCGTGAATTGTCCTTGGCTATACCGTTTAAATGGATCGCTGTATCTGTCCTCTGCTGCTTGACGACTTGCTTCCATAACATCCGACTCACCCTCTAGCTTGACTCACACTCACACTGATGTAGCCAATCGAGAGCGATGCTGACTTAAATTGAAAATGTGGAGATGTTTGTCTAGCTGACGGAACGGGATGCTATTGCAGGTAATGGGTAAAAAATATGATAGACTACATAATTATGAAACTTCGCGCACAGACGACGCACAGATCCGCAGTGAACAAACTTTTCTCGATTCTTGTACTCTTGAAAACTATACAGCATTAATTGAGATTTGGCAAGCAGCAGAAGTGGTATTCTCGCGCGTTCACTTTTAGGGATACCGGTTTCTCAAGATTTCGCATGACTAGCACCGGGCACTTGGACGTTTACGGGTGACAGAGTTTTTGGCAGTGTGCTATAAGACAGCGGGCTTGCCGTTGATTCAGAAACGCTGTCGTCTGATAGAAGCCGACGCGTAAGGCGATAGTCGTGCGAAATCTTGCGAAAGTGGCATCCCCGACATTGATCTCTCGAGACTATATCCCCAGATCGAAGCTCAAAACGCATGAGAGCCGCCAAACTGTAAGAGCCGACAAATACGGGGAGCATCATAATCTTTTCACTAACGTCAGTCACTATAAGCGTATACCCACATATGCATCAATGTGCAGATTGAACGAGCGTTGAGAAAGAGGAAATCTTAGGTTATGCTTTTTGCCTTCGGTAGAATTTTAGCGATCGCATCATAAAGTTTCTTGCATTCATTAACCTCAAACGACGGCAGGCAAATTTTCATTTCCCCACGTTATGTGAGAAGGCGAGACAGTGCGAAGCCGATCTTCTTTATTCGCGCAACAGCTCTACCGAAAGCCTTACGTCATAAGCAAAATTTTCTTCGCTCACAGATGCCTATCACGTCATTATATAGGAAACCGGTCAGAAAGATCCGAAACATTAAAACGCCACTACGCTTTGTAAGCAAACAGTGAGATAGATGCACGGCTCTCATGAAGCCTATCTTCTCATTTGTCTATACAGTTATCAAACAACGCAAAGCCGTCCATTTCTATTGGATATACATGACTGTATATATGACCAGGCGCGCAGGAAACAAGAGAGCCAATTGTTTTTGTGAATACGAACTAATTCATCATCCAATATGTATCGCACACAGAAGGAACCTTGTTTCTGCCCGTCAGCCCTACGAAACGGACGCCCTCTGTCGGTCGGACACGCAAACAGAGGGCGAAAGATCTGCGGCCATCTTCTTGCGGACGCAAACATTCGTATATACATACGTGCGTACACGTGCACATGCAAGCAGTATACGGATACACCCAAGGCCACGCCGCTCACCGTTATACGCGAAACAAAAGTTAGTTACGAATCCGGAGAGGGCGTCATTTATATCTCGTCCAAAGCGAGACAGTTGCTTCATTGCTACTTGCCTACAGTACACACAATGTGGAGCGTACACGGCGCAGCAAGTTCCCGAGGACCTCTCCGGTGTTTGCGCGACGGGTCGATATACGACAGACGAAGCTGTACAGTTTGCACGTTTGGGTCCTAAAGATAGATGCCGCTTGCGTATCGAGCGACGCTCAGGGTTGCTTTTTTTTAAATCTCTCTTAGAGATCTTTCCTATACGTCGTGCACCTCACAGATGCATGCCGCAGTTTCAGATAATAGCGAATTATGTCCGAAGCATATACACTCGGCACGGCTCTTCGTTAGCCATATACGCTAGCCACAGGGTTTGTGATAAGTGGCGCTGTAAACTTATGCATGAGCTGTGCGTTTGGGACCTGTCGTACATCCTCAAACAACGATTAAAGGCTGCGAAGTATAATTTACATATGTGTAGCGGCGTGCACAGTAGTCAGATGTTGATCTAACTCTCTGCAGCAACATACTTATCTTGATTTTATTTACTTTAGTCGTTACTGATTATATATATATATATATATATATATATATATATATATTGCTTTAGAAAAGAGAAATGTAGTAAGCATACTAGTAAATTAATGATTGATTGATTTCAAACGTTTCTTTTTCCTTTTAAATACCAGATAAATTCTAGAGAGTAATCTGATGATATCGTGTCTGAGTAACCCGCCACTACACTTTCAACGAGTATGCCACGCATGCATAAATGGTTAACTAATTTGTATAAAGAGCGTGTTCCTGCCACGTCGAACGTCCGTGTAGTTTCGTCGGGTTTCATGAAACTCGCAATTGTTGTAACAAATTAAACACTTGGTAATGAACACTCAGTTTGGTCTCTTTAGTGTTGTCATTGGACTGTTTTCAGAAATTTGTAGTGTATAAAAGTAAGTGGCCTACAGCACTGAAAATTAATTTGACAGCCATTGGTGCTGCTGTTGAAATGTTATCCAGATTCTCTGACGGCCCGTATACCTTAGTCTTGTTTCATGTTGAGCCGCGATGCACAATAACCAGTATATATACAACATCGTCGATGGTCGATGCAGTAAATATAAAACGTGGTCCGTCGTGGTGACTTCTAGTGGTCATGTTGGCCTGTTGTACACAGCACGAGGTTGCGATCTCGATTCTCGACAGCGACGCCCACGTTTTGGTAGCTGTGGCACGAGACACAAGCTCGCGTACTGTGTTCGACATTAACTCAAGTTTAGTTTTCGTTTCTTGCCAAACATCCCTGTGATTCCGGGAATGGTCGGGCAACATTGTGTACCCACAGTTCCTCGCTTCCTCAGTCCTTTGTTCTTGGACCGGCCCGGCGCGACTGCGGCAGCACCGCGTTCTTACGATTGTTTGGCATCTATATAAAACGCTTAAAATTAGAGTTACTATTACTGTACTGTTACTGTACACGTGGCAATTTTTTTAAGGCGAAAGACAAGAGAGACGGCACAAAAGGAAGGTCAAACACAGGACAGGCGCTTGACCTTCCTTTTTCGCCGTGTCACTTGTTTGCGCCTTAAAAAATTGTCAAGTATGCACCAACTAGGTCCACAGAAAGTTCTTGTAAGCCATAGTACTGTATACTGTTACTACTGTTAATACTGTTACTGCATACAGTACCGGTATAGTTAAAAAGTCATCGTGTCGCCATCCGTCACCTGTCCGAAAAGTGGCCGCACTACTTTAAACGCGTTTTGGGCGCGCGTCAAAGAATACGAGCTGGTCAAAACTATAATCAGGATAACTACGGCGTTTTTCATGCCGTCATTGCAGCTTCGGCACGTTCAACTTAATCAACAAAACGATCCTAAATTGAGCAGGAAGATTGATTCGCAACGGCAACTTCTTCCGCAATGACATTACCGAACGCAAATCCATTCATAATGCATTTTGACATATCACTACGACGCAGCAAGTAACCATAGAGAATTATCAATAGCTTCGAACCAAAATACTATACCGTGCGCACAAGATACGACAACCAAGACCGCCACCACCAACGCCCTACGTAGCTCGGTGCGGAGCGGAGTGTCACAACAAGCAGAGGTCGTCAGACGGCCCGGTTTACGCATGTGACGTCATTCCTCATCAAGACAGCGAAGGGAGTGAAATGACACTGGTGCACCGTGTGTCGTTCCGGAAATACTATACAGAAATAAAGGGAATGCAGCTTTGGTTTATATCTACGTGAGCTTTCATGAAGGCCCGATACCGAAGTGCAGGTTTGGAGCGGCGCGGTGCAACTTCTCGTAGACGCCCTGGCAAGGCTCGCCTTCGTTTTCCCACGTCGACTTCGATCGCAACGCGCGTTCCGCATGCCCAAAAGGAGGCTCTCTTGCATAACACAACTACCTTGCAGAGAAACCATCGCCGAGCTGAAGGGGCTCTATGCAAATCTGCACTCGCCGTCACGTGGCGGGAGAGAGGTAGTTCTGCTTTCGAGGCAGTGAGGCCACTTCGCACATCGCCGTTATGGGCGGGGGAATCCCCCTTCTTCCTTTTATTTCTCGCATTTCTTTAAAAACCCCTCCACCTTCATCTCTCCATAAGCTACGAGAGGAGCTACGCAGCCGCCTCTCGAGCCAGTCAGTCAGCCAAGCCAAGCCAGCCAAGCACCCAAGCACCCATGGCAGTTCCGCTTTAGAAGCAGACCTCTCTGTCATATAGGAAATAAAGAAAAGGAGGGGGAACGAGGCGCCTAGGAAATTCATATATACGTTTCGCGCTGCCGGAAGCCGTCTCTCTAGGGTTGAACGCATGCAAACGAACGCTGTGATGACGTGGGTTTGTTGTTTTAGAGAAGGGTTTTTCCCCGCGCTACTCCTTTTGTTCGTTTTCCTTTTTATTTGGGAGTTTGGTTTTTTTGCTGAAGTCCTCATCTTCTGGTGCTGGTAGTGTTAAAGAGCCTTGGGGTGTCCCAATGTTACCTTTCTTTTTATTTACTTTTTTTTCGTCATGCAAATATTCTACTAAAACAGCTTCCAAAGTCCATTGAAATTCGCAATATATATATATATACACAGGGTGTCCCAGCTATCATGCATCGTGTTGTTAAAAAAAGACCAAGTGCGTATTGTTCACAGTCGAGTAGAGTAGCCGCCAGTAATTTTTTGGTGATGTCATTCAATGTGATAATTATTTCCAATTAGCAAATTGTTAATTACTGCTTGAAATATCGTGCTGTCCGTGAAGAACTTGCAGGAAATTGAAATATACTTAAAGCTGGCATGCTTTCAGCCAGGTACTTTTTGCCCGTTTATTTTTTCCGGCTGATAAAGAAAGTCGGCGGAAAATAAAAATAAAAAAGATTCCTTGACTAACCGCAGCTGTTTTATGCGGGCGAACCATTAGTCACGTGATTTTTTTTTTCATTTCTCGCGGGTTCTCTTTATCATCCGGAAGAAATAAACGGGCAAAAAGTACCTAACTGATAACATGCCAATTTTAAGTTTCTTTCGATTTTCTACAAATTCTTCATTGACAGCACGCCATCCAGAGCACTAATAAAAACATAGCTAATTGAAATGAATTAATAAATTGACTGGCATCACCAACAAGATTACTGCGGCTGTTCTACTCGACTGTGAACAATATGCACTTGATTGTATTCGTATATTCGCGTAGAATAGCCCGTCTTTTTTAAAACGTGACACATGATAGACAGGACACACACACACACACACACACACACACACACACACACACACACACACACACACACACACACACACACACACACACACACACACACACACACACACACACACATATATATATATATATATATATATATATATATATATATATAATGGCACCACGTACCTAGGCACATCACGAAGTTTGCGCAAGGTATGGCGGTGCACCATGTTTGGCCACGGTAAAGTATTCGGCTGGACATTAATCGTTCGATCAAGCACTTAATTGCCTCTGATGAGAACACGACGGAAAGGCAGAGGCGGAAATATTGCTGTTTTATGTAGAATGAAAACGTTTTGAGTTTCCTATGCAATAAACTCGATGTTATTAATACTGACGAAAATTGATCAATCGATTAGTTGACTGATTTGGTATATTATGTAAGAGACTGGCGTAGTGGAGGGGCACCATATATTTTTGCTGACCTCCCCTAAAGAGATCCTAGATGCAAATGAACGAGCGTTTTTGCATTTTACCTCCATCACAATGCGACCGCTATGGCTAGAAGGAAATCATGGAAACCCGTGCTCAGAAGGCGCCATAACCACTTATTGATTCATGCACGCGGCTAATGGAAAGGTCTATTCTGAGAACGCTTGTTTCCGCCTTATACATTTGTCAAACGTGTCTGTTTACCTGTTTATACATCGTGTGTTGAACCGACACACATAACTCATAGGAGTGTCCGAAGGGTAATTTTTGAGACCAAATCGAATATCGGATGCTTTTCGAAAAGTTCTCGAATAATGAGCAGCAATTTTCACAATTAATTGCTACATAACAATGATCGCATCCTAGTATTCATAACGTTAAAAAAGTTTCTGTCATTGTATTGTACGTTATGAAGCATTGTTTATTAAAAAGCACAAATAGAGCATTAGAAATCAATATATCAGTTTGTTCGCGTACACGTGACATTTCAAAGAGTGTTAATCATCGCTGTAAGGCCAATCAAATCTGACTCCCTGAGCCACGTAGTATGCTCCTCTACGTAGGTTATCAACTTATCATGCTTTATGCCTATACCATGCACGCGGAGTCGAAATTTATCGTACTTTTGATCCAATTCGATGTTTGATTGGGCACAGCTGACGTTTTGAAGCATTCGAAAACGATTCGAAAAGAATATTCGCATTTATAAATAGTGACCGTTCGGTTCGAAGATCGAATCGAATATTGCACTGTTCGAATCGTTAGTCGAAAGTTTCGAGTATTCGCACACCCCTATTAACTCGCTGCTCCTAAACGGTCAGGTAATCCTAATGGTTAGTGATAGACTATGCGATACATACACCACACATATACCTAGATTTAAAGAAATCGATGGGACCCGAGAATTATTTCGTTAAATGGGCAGCTTCGTTAAAGGAAAAACACTTTAGACACTAGTGCGAATGACATCATACTTTTTCCAAAGCGAATAACGATACATTTTTTGCCTGCGTACGCACTTATCGTCTATTCATAAGTGCAGTGAATATTCTGAATAGGTCGATGGCGTCCTTCAACTGGCACATGCATATTTCCCCATGTTTTACCCATACTTCCACCAAAAATTCGTTTAATTGGGCGAGGTGCTGGGTGTAATTTGTTGCTTCGAGGATTTGAACGGATTAGACTGTGTGAATATGCGTCGGTGAATCGAAAACACGCTGTTAAATCGAACATTATCAATAGGCAGGCTTCGTGATAAACCGGCGTTTGACTGCGTGTACACAACGTCGCGCCAGGGTTAACAAACGCAGCCCACGACGTGGTACATGCGTCACGAAAGAACGTCTAGAGAGGCCCGCTTGAAATCCCAATTCCCATCAATACACACAGGTTCTCCTATCTCGTTATCCGGTACTCTCACCAGGGAGCGCTGGCCACGGTAAAGAAGGGAAGCTCTTCAGAGGAAAGTATCTGCTCACGACGGCACGAAGATGCCGAAGAATGCACGCCAAGTCTATGTACACGCGCATAGATCCACGTATAGAGGTAGCAATTGCTCTGTTGACCAATACTGTTGCTGCGTGCCTCCCCTGTCTCTTCTTGTGTCTCTCTTTCTCTCTCATACATGGTCAACTTATACACACACAACCGTTTCGTCAGAACAGCCAGGAGCTCTTGTTTACCCACGAATCCTACCACCGCCTCAATGTGAGCTGTATAGGAAACAACGTGCGTTTCGTCGGTGAACGGACAGACATTGCAGACGTGTGTATACTATCCACCAGACGTTGTAGGTTATCCGCGGTACACTCGGCAGCAACATGCCCAGAAAACAGCACATCCGCACGTACACACACATACAGCCGGCAAGAAGCGCGCCGACGTAAACGCAATATAACGGAAAGCGACACAGACGCACACAAATAAGAAAAGCACACAGCTCATTACGTCCGCACATAGCGGACTTCACCGCAAACACGGAGCCGGCAGGCCAACGGACCAACCCGAACGCACACACCGCGAGGCCACCGAGAGTCCGTGTGTGCACGCACCAAGACGCGAACTCCCCCCAGACGTACACATACAAAGACAGAATTGGCGCTGGTATAAATAAAAACGAGCGCGCTTCCCGGTACTTAAAATTTTTTTGCTTCCCGTTTACCTTTCTCTATAGCTCAGTTCGTGGCCTCTTTGTACGCTTAAGTGACCAGTCTATACGTGTATATGTGTGTGTATATATACTGTAAACTCTTCAAGAAACGTGGACGACAAATGCAGATGTTCAAAAAAAAAAAAGAATATAATAAGTGAATGTAATTTGATTTTACACTGACACTTCCTCCCAGTGCACGAAGTGCACGAATTAACGTTTTTTTTTTTCTTTTCTGTCCTTCCTCTCTCTCATACGCCTCCTCAACTTCTTCCGGAAACCAGAGTTCAAGACGCCAGGGGAACGCCAGTGAGCGCCACCACCGCGCTGCCTCATCCGCCTTCGAACAAATAATGCGGAGAGAGAGAGAAAAAAGAAACCACTCTGATGGCAACGTGAGCCACAAGGTGTAAAGACAATGAGGAGTATGAGGCTGAGCACGGGGATGAGTCTGAGAAGGAGGATGGCGAGAAGTGCCGCTAGAAAACGCAATAACGAAAGGAAAACGGGGCGGCTAGGACTCGGAGAAAACGGCCAAGATTTCCCGTGGGACTCCAGCGAGCGGTATGCCTCACGGCCCTCCCTCTGCCTCGCCTGCTACGTGGGCCTCGGACGACTTCCTTATGCTTATTACACGGCGATACCGCAACAAACAAACAAATAACCAAACAACAACAAAAGGAGGCCCAAAGATAAAAGCAGAATTAAAGAATATTTTTTCGTGTAAAGGTTGTTGAAGGGCGCATAATTCATTGCTGAGTGAATTATGAGCCTTATAAGTACACGGCAAACATGGTCCCACGAACGACTCGAGGCCTTATGCTCGGGGAATATTGTGGGTTGTTGAGAAGCAAGACTTGCCGTTGCTTACTGTTATATAAGCGTCTATGATAAGATTGGAGGTTCGGCGTTGCTGGTTTTACACGTTTATAGCGCGAAACCACACCGACAAGCGTTGTGTAACCATGCCGTGTAAAATGCAGTAAATGGTTAAGCTGCGGATTCGTCTTTCGCATTTTGCCATCAGAGATGGCCCGAACGAGCATTATAAATGGCGCATGTCGTGCTCCAAGGTGACTTTCTATTCCCCGAGGCTTTATCTATCCCCTTCAGTCACGGTGTGCACGTTTGGGGGCGCGACTTACTTTTGCCATTTCTGTGCAGTTGTGGCAAGGAAGAGACCACAAAAATTAGGCTTAGGGTAAATTGAACGTTCTGTTTACCTCAAGTACATTCATTTTAATTCTGAGGGAAATCTATCGCTACCGAATATCGCTTTGGAGAAAGGCACTACAGTGTTCGACGGGAGGTGTGACGTAAGACGTTTATGAAGCAACTGCGAATTTTTTTTTTCGTTCTAGTAATGCTTGCAACCAATAATTAACCTGTGCAAGTAATTTGCGCTACCGATTTAATTCCTTTTTTATGAAGAAACGTATCATTGCTGAGTGCACAATAATTAAATACTTAATCACTCTGTAATTACGGTGACTCACCATAACATGCAGAAAAAGTCATTGTACTGCCTTGACTTGCTCTTAATGAAGTCTGCAGCACCTTGGCATACAATTATGTAAATTAATACTTTTATCGACAGTCGATCACAATTCGTGACTGAAGGGGCTATAGTCTCGCTGGAATGCACTATAAGCAGCGTGCACGGTTTAGTGTTGAGCCTATAATAGTATATGTACTGGTACTCCAGTTGCATATTCATATAACAAGTTCGATCAGCGCACTTTTGAAAATGAAGGAAACATGGAGTTATATTTAACTATTTAACTTCAATTAAACTTGTCTGCTTGTTAGTTAGATTGTCTGTCCGTTTGGTTATGGGCAAAGATAAAGCGCTTTGTGACCGAATTTTTATGTGGAGATATACTCCTTTCTTTTCTTTCTTTCTTAATTTTTTTGTAACATTCCTACTTGCATCATCTTGAGCACTTCGGTTTCGTGAGCGTGCACTGAAGTTTCAGGATGCGAGTATTTCTGCGTTACGTTCACGATAGCACGTTGTCGTTGCAATTGGGAATAAAACCTGCAACCTCGCAATCAACATGCAGCATTCTCTTGTTAACGGGACACCACGGCGTGTAAAACCAACGCCACGTAAAACGACAGTCGTATACCTTGCGTTACCCCCTGTTCGTGCCTGTAAATGCTGTATGTAAGCGCATTGCACGCACGCAAGCACGCAGGCTACATACACAGGAATGCGCGCTGGCACACACACACGCACGCACACAGGGCAGAGAGACAAATCCAATAGTATTTCTGTTCGAACAGTAACGTCGTGTGGGGATGGGAATCCGGCAAAGTGAGGGCGGGGGAGAAGTAAGGTGTATGGCAAACGAGCAAATAGTGGCCGGCTTCGTGTAACGAATGTTTATCTTCCATGCCGGCCATGGCTGGCCAGAGGAAGGGGCGAAGGAAACATGCGCTCAGCGATGGACACAGCGAGCGAGTTCTTCGCTGTTATGTATACAGAGCACGCGCACAAACACGTATACACAGACCTTCTCTCGATACGGCAGAGTTTCGCGACCCGGATAAATGCGGTTGGAATCCGTGGAAAGCACCAGGCGTCATGCCTGCCTCGCTCGGACTGGGCGGTGCGGTGGGCTGCGCCGTCAGGCTCGCGTGCATGGCCTGCATAAAGAGAAGCGGGACGGTAAGGAGCCTTCTTACGCTATATGGCTTTCTTGCATTCATCTGGCGCATGCAGCGAGAACACAGAGAAAGTTTGTGCTGATTTTCACAGCAAGTAGTCGTTTTTTCTACGTCATTTCTAGTCGTTTTTTTTTTCTTCCCTTCATCATGTTGTTGGAACGTTAGAACGTGGATACGCGCACCATCAGCCGTACAGCCCAATAAAATTATCGGGCCTGTCATGGCTCAACGAATATTCTATCGTGAAGTTAACTTTGTAGTTCGTAGAAAGTCGAAGAAATCGGCAGTTAGGTTCGACATCATTGCGAAATACTCGGCGTGGTGGATTACTTCGCACCTGAGGCCTAGGCAGCCCATGACGGCGCCTGTGAATAGAGCAGCGCTCGCTAGGTATCACCTCGGTGCTATATCTTGTCTTGGTATATCTTGATATCTTGTTGGGGTTAGAAGTCAACCAAAGATCTGTAGGCCGCTTGGCTTTGAGAGCCCACGGTAAAACCTCAAACGAGGCAGAGCAGGGTGACATGGGTTGGGCCTCTTTTGAAGTCAGAGAAGGGCAGAGCAAAATTAGCTTTGAAGACTCAGGAACATGGATCAAAATAAATGGGTGGCTAAAGTGCACAAGTATCTGTACTTGAAAGGCATGGACACAGAATGGAGGAAGAGGTCAAGGAAGTTGGCAACCAAGTACGGGATAATTGAAAGTGTAAATAGACTACCAAGAGTCATCAGAAAGTGAGAGAAACAGAGACGGTTAAATTCGATGCAAAAAAAGGAAACAAAGAAGACCATGAAGATTTACAAGAATGAGAAGAAAGAAATTAGAAGGGAAAATCTGTACGATAACACAAAGTGCAGTGCCTTGCTATTTAAGGCTCGAGCTGGTTGCCTAAGAATAAACACATACCGGAGCAAATATTAGGAAGATGAGGCATTTCTATGCTGCAGCAAAAGTCCGGAGACAACTCAGCACATCTTAATAGAATGCGAACGGATTTACCCAGTGAGACCCGGAGGTAACGTACACCTTCGAGAAGTGCTTGGATTTAAATTGGAAGGAAGCATCAACTGGTCAGCAGTCGATGTAAGCAAGATACGTTTAGAGTATTGGCGGAAAAAAAAAAGAAGGGAAGAGAATTATACGACCGGATCCGTTACAGACATAGGTAGCGGTATAAGGTAGATAGAGAATTTGTGAGGAAAAAAAAAAGATTGAGGAGACGTATACAAAAATGCTATAATGAAAAGCATGTATAGCATACCTTATTAACTGAAGCAGGCCTGGTGACTATTTGTCACCGCCCCGTTTCAAAGGAGATGCCAATTAATCATCATCATCATCGTCGTCCGCACAGAAGGTACTAAAGCCGCAGCCCATAGCATGAGGGCTTTTTTTAGGCGCCTGCTGAAAATATCTGCGACAGGGACTAATTATAACGTTGACGTAGTAGTTCAGCGGAAACCCGCTAGGTGGAGAGAAGTAACTAAAGAAAAAAATGATACATCCACCCAATCATAGCAATTGCTACGAAGGAAACCCATACGGGTTCCTCGAAAGAAAAGCCTCGCAGTTGAAGAAAAATTCGTCCTGGTCCGGGACTCAGATGGTTAGCTCAGATGGTTGAGCGGCTGCTCCGGAAAGGCGGTGGTCCCGGGTTCGAGTCCAAGACCAGGACGAATTTTTCTTCAACTGCGAGGCTTTTCTTTCGAGGAACCCGTATGGGTTTCCTTTGTAGCAATTGCTACGATTGGGTGGATGTCTCATCTTTTGCCTTTAATTATAACGTTCACAAAATATGGAAACGGGCAGACGCCGAAACTTAAAAATGCTAGAAGGGTGTGGTTTTCGGCCGAGTTAGACATTTATAGAAAATACATATGGGACATAGGCAAATAAACAGGTACAACTCTGTATACAAGATGCAACAGTGCCATGTTTGTCGTGCATCTGTTTCTCTGCCTATGCATCGCGCTTGTAACGCGCTGTTGCGAGTTTGCTTTGGAAATGACAGAAATGAGGGGCCGGCCGAAGAAGTGCTGGCAGATACGCTGTGCACTGATCTCCTCTCCACAAGACTCCACCCACGCAGACCAAGCCTACGATCGAGAAAAATTGAGACTGAGACCCATGCAGGAAGCGTCGATCCCGCAATCCAACGAAACTAAGGCCGAGAAAGAAGAAATCAGAAATGATCTGAGAAGAAGGTAGGAGCCATGCTTTGAGGCAACAAGAGCAACAACAAGAAGGGCATTCGCTGGTCAAGACTTGCCGTTTGTTAAACGCTTGCGCATAATGGGGGAGAGGGCGAGGAAATGCGCCTCTTTTTTGGACGTTGGAACGCGTGCGGATTAGTTTTTCGCTCGCCGACGCTACTATAGACTGGCCCCTAATACATTTGCTAATACACTTCATTGTTGTGCTGCGCAAAAGGTAGTTAATAAGGAAGTATGGCTTACAAAAATGTTGATGATGATGAACGCTGCCAGTGAACTGTGATTACTGCCACAGGTTGTTTTTCTACCGGTGGCCATCTCCTATACTACTCCATCGCTTACGGAGATCGTTATCAGCATCAGCTTTATTATTTATTATTATTACGGCTACTTTTCTTCTAAGTGGATATTATTGTCAGGGCACAATGGAGCAGTATAGGATTTAGAACCATTGGTATTATTAATAATAGCATGGGTAATGCCCGTACATACATCGGGTGCTAAAAGTGCAGTGATTAACTACCAGTCCATATCTATCCTCTGAGCTGCGTCTAAGGTGTTTGAATCTGCATTGTATTCTCTGCTTTCTGTTAGTGCTAAGAACATTTTAATAGATGAATAACACGGCTCTGTGTCAGCTGGGTGCTCCACAACAGTGAACCTGGTTACATTTAAGACCGTGCTTCCAGTGTACACACAGCACAGAGTATAGGAGCCCATTAGATGCTGTTTACTTTTACCTAAGTAAAGCATTTGAGGTAGTTTGTCATGGGCGTCTTCGCACAAAGCTCACGCAAATGGCTATACCTTATTCCATCACCGCTCTATTATCTAATTGTCGAAGAAACAGAACTTGCTTCGTTAACATTAATGGACCGAGCTCTGCTCGTTATTAAGTCATTAGCGGAGCTCCTCAAGGATCCGTTCTCTGGTTTCTTCTCTTCTTATTAGATAACAGGGGGGTGATGGAAGGAGGTATGTCCATTTGCGTGAGCTTTGTGAGTCCATGACAAACTACATCAAATTATTTGCTTAAGTCAAAATAAACAGCGTCTAATGACACTTCATCAGCAATTCAACACTCTTCATTCCGTCTATATGCTGACGACATAAAGCTATTTAGGACTATCGAAAGTGTTCGCAACTGCATCGACCTCCAAAAAGAAGATTTTTCACTTTTAAACAAACTGGTGCAGAGACAATAAGGTACACTTAAACGCTTCTGAAAACTATATTAGCTTATACGTGAAAAATACCATATTAGCTTACACGCGAAAAACACACCATGTGCAGTTTTTATACACCCTTCGAGATGTTCCATTGCCTAGGGTCGATGAAATGAATGATCTTGGTGTGTACTTCGACAAAACGCTATAGCTTCTCTTCAAATGCTTCATATGCGAAACAACGTGCCCTTCGCGCTCTTGCTATTTAGGTTAGGGGACACAAGTCGCACCCAAGCGTAGGGGGACGCCAACCACCGGGCATACAAAAGAACTCAAAGCGAGCACAAAAGAGCGCTAATTACGATGGAACTGCGTCCCCCAGCGCTTGGGTGCGGCTTGCGTCACCTTACCTAAAACTCTCTATTGTTTTTCGTATATTGCATGACTTCCAATCGCCTGTTGCCTTTCTGGAATTGTATTCTACGGTGTGTCTTCCACTACTAGAGTATGCCTCTGTAGTCTGGGGCGGAACGTACAATTATACTTCCGACATCATTGAACGCGTCCAGAATAAATTGATATCTATTTTCAAGCACCACTTTTCGCGTTCTGACGGCCATAGTTCTGCCCTCCCAAATATACTTCAACTCACACCTCTAAAATCACGACGTATTAAATCAGACCATCTGTTCCTCTATAAGGAGGTCCATGGCATTATACGTTGTCCAAAGCTTCTTGATCATGTCTGTATTAACATATTTCAGAGTTCATTTCCTCTGTTTTGTGTATATGTAGATAATCACGTTGTATCATTAGTTCCATTTTACACCCACCTCCTCGTTTTCGGTTTCCCTATTTGTAATTACTCCTTCTCGCATTGTTTTGTCTACCACAGTTGTCCTCTCTGCATATTTTGTCTCACGTATTACCTTTCAAGTGCACCAGTACGAACGCTCCATAGCTGTTCCTGGACACTATAATAAGCATTATGCACATCATCAAACCGGTGCTAGGTGAATGGAAAACCTGCTATCACCAAGAACGCTTCATGGAGGTAATTTTAGCCAGACTCCGAATAGGGCACACACACCTCGCACACAATTATCTACTCATAAAGGAAGCACAACCGGTATGTGATAAATGTCAAGAACCACTTACGGTACTACACATTCTAATTACGTGCCCACATATCGAAAGACAAAGACAAAAACATTTCCACTGTCTATACGATCTGCATGTACCACTACACCCCATTCTCATTTTGGGAGACGATTCCCTTGTCCCTTGTACAGATGTAGTGAAATTTTTGGACGAAGTAGGCTCTTTGAACAGACTTTAAATAACGCAGGTTTTACTCTTTTCTATCATTGACTTTAACACCCTGTGACTGGCGCCACAAAGCCTAAGTCGCTTTTGCGCCCCCAATTTAACTAACTAACTAACTAACTAACTAACTAACTAACTAACTAACTAACTAACTAACTAACTAACTAACTAACTAACTAACTAACTAACTAACTAACTAACTAACTAACTAACTAACTAACTAACTAACTAACTAACTAACTAACTAACTAACTAACTAACTAACTAACTAACTAATAAACATTAGATAGATAGATTGATTGATTGATTTTGTTTGAATACATAAAACAATCGAGAGGAGAAAGCTACCTGGCAACTGCCACCTGGAGGGGCACATAAGAAAATAATAGTGAGTGACGAACAGGAGAGTGAACTAAGAGAAAGAAAGGGTGGATAACAACACATTAATAAAACATGCATGTGTGTCACACGCTCATCGGGCGGGACCAAGCTAATCCTAGAATATGCGGCAATCACGTAAGAGCCTCTAACAGCGGAGTGTACCATGACGTCACTGGAGCGAAAACAAGCCTAACGAAACACGTATGCGATAACGTGTAGTGAAACTGTTTGCCGAAGGTAATCGCACGTTATTCTCCTACAACCTTTAATCAGCAGTTACAGTGAGTTAAAAATATATGTCATGCTAAAGGCTAGCTTCAAACAGTGGTATTTTATAAAGGCTGCGCAGTTCAAGCGATGCACGAATAAAAAAAAAAAAAAAAAAAACTATCCATTCAAAATCACCGAATAATGTTATCTCAGTATACACTACATATGCATTCGCTACTTGTCTCGCCTGGCCTGCTAGCTCAGTCGGTTAGAGCGTCGTGCTAATAACGCGAAGGTCGTAGGTTCGATCCCTGCGCAGGCCAACATTTTTACTCGTCTCTTGTACAACGTGAGTTACGTCAAAACGCACATCAATAAACAACTCTCTACCTTTCCCCTAAAGAATAACCATGACAAAACAGTTTCAACCAAACTGGTACGCTCTCTCGATTGGTTCTTTGTTTTTGCTTCCCTTTTAGGAAATATGCCTCCTTCTTTACCAGTTCTTTTCGGGTATTGCAACGCCTATGCAACGCTCGCATACTATTCTAATATGCATAGTATACAATGAATAATGTATGAAGTAATGTACACAGCAATAAAGTTTGATCTGATTAACCACCACGGAATAAAACCGCTACTGGAAGGCGTAACGCTGTTCGAACGTGCTCGCAAAAGCGGCTGAAAGCACTTGTATACGCCGCGATGACTCAAGCAGTACATTTCATTACAGAGGAATTCATTTGCAATATATCCCATGCGTGTTGTATTCCCGGTTTCTTTCGGATACAGGCACCTCTGTTTTCATATACATGATGACGCAAGAGGTTAGGCTGCTCGGACTCGAAGCAAATAAAACAATGTAACAAAGCAAAAATACACTTAAACAAATTCAATCTATTTTGACCGCAAGAATAAATTACGGTAGCCATATTTATAATTGTAAAATTACTGGTCACAGTCACCAAATCCTTTCATTGTAGCTTTCTTGTTATTTTGTTGTAGTTTGTGAAAGTTACTTTAAATTAAGCATCCAGCTTTATTTTTTCTTGCGTGCGATTACAAACAAATCAAAGTAGGAATGCTTACTTCCGAGGCAAATATAAATAGGCCGTGCCGATGTAATTATTATTATTTTATGTTTCGATTCATAGTATAGGGTTTAGGTGGGGTCAGCACTTTCACAGGGTGTTGAGTTAGAGAAAATGCTGTGATATTTTGGGCTAGAGAATGGGTGTGCGATTGTTGAGGAATGGGCGGTGACGCGAAACATTAAGGCCAGTGTGTGGGAACGGAACGAAAACAAAAACAAAAAATGATAAAAAACGATATTTTCGAACGAAAACGTAACGGAAACGTTATTTATTATTTTGTTTCGGGGTGAAAACGAAATATTTTTGATCGGTTTTCGGTTCAAGGGGAAAGTAGGCAACCCGCAACAACAGACGTCCGGCAACGTCAGAATTAACGCGTATCTCAGGGTCCACATAGGCGCGTATCTCAGGCAGCGATAGTTCGAACGCTCCACATTATCATCTAAGCCTGCCGCTCGGTGCACTAGCAGATCGGCATCGTAGCAAAACCCAGGGCTCGCGCGCTGAAGAGCTTATCGTTTCGTTTTCTACGGGTACAACGCTTTGTTACCGAAGCTTTATCGTTAGTTTATGTTCGTTTAAGTTCGTTTTATCGGAACAGTGGTCTCGCATTTCGGCGAGTACACTCGATGACGTGTTGCTTCTGACATCATGTTGCCATGTTGCCTTGACTCAAGTCACTGAGCATGACCTCAGAATTCATAATTCATAATAGCCCGAATAACGCGAAGCAAGGATGGCCTCACCGAGACGACTAGTACAAGCCCTCGTCGTCAGCCGCCTCACATTCGCGTTAACGTATCAAACGGTAACCGCGCCCATATACAAATAAATTGAGAAAAATATTTGAGAAATATATGGACAAACATAAATACTGAGAAAGTTTTTCTCGAAGTATTGAAAAAACTAAATACTATACTTTTATCGCTACCTTGCTTCGAAAATTTTTGCATGCGAATCAAAACCGTTATGAACCATAACGGATCATCTTTTTTTTTTTCTTCCTTCCGGAGCAGAACTGGAACAGAAATTTCTTCAGTGGAACGACACTAAAACCAGAACGAAAAACATTTAGTTCCGACACCCTGATTAGGACAGTGTACTATAAAATATAGCCCTCACAGTACGCGTGGCGTTGCTCTTAGTTAATTAAAAACCTGCATGGGGTTTACTGACATCTCAAATGTGAATAATATTCTAAAATTAGTGGTGAAGAGGGGGAAGAAGTAAGCTAGCGTGGGCACATTTAGAATGGTCGTCAGATGACATAGACGCATCCACTTCAGTCATGAAGGAAAAAGATAAAGATAACTCCCGAGACTTCATTTCTAGGTAAAATCATACCGATGCAGCATATATGAAGGGGCTCTTTCAGGGCACCTACTCCTGGCAATACTAGGTTAGTACTATTTTTGTTTTTGTTTTTACGGATACGCAGTAAAGGAGAAAGGAAGACTATTTTTCAGCGGGAAAGGACACATAAACTGTCACTTCTTCATGTTTTAATGAGTTTTAAACAGGGAAGAAGTAGCTAACTTCACAGATTTCTTGGTTAGATAGATAACAAAAATTAAATATAAATGATACAGACCCATCTCAGATTTTGCAATCAATAGAAAGCGCAGCTTTCGCGAAGCTGTTAATTAAATTTCGTAAAACCGTTAATCTCCGGCAACGCGCCCTTGCTTAGCGATTACGTGCCTGCCTTCCAAACCAGCAATGCACCGAAGCCCTCACCACGTGACCCACGTGATCAACGCGATCGCTGCTTGTGCTGTCTCCAGGATCGGGCCCCTTTTCATTACGCCATCTCAGGTATTAGCCAAGTTTTATGCATTGCACTATCTCCAGGACCGGTCCAGCTTACTCGGCAAGAAGCAAATAGACCAGACGTGCTAAACCCCGGGAAAGAAGGCATATAAAGTTTTCCTTTATTGCATAAATTACGCGCTTTGAGGTGTTTATTTGTAGCAGTGAGAATATATTTAGATACCGTTCGTTGTTTCACCATGTGATTCAGTATAGAGAAGAGAGCGAAGCCGACGACACATTGGTTGGGGTACATATAGACGTAATCCGTTAATGTATATGAGTACTGCCCTGTGTACGACCTATTCGGCCGGCCAGCAGCAACAACAGCAGCAGCAGCAGCCACAGTCAGTTAAGTACGGGAAGATATCGCCTAAAAAGCTTCTTTTCGAATTAAACACCGAGATATACAGATGCACAATCATGCAAGGAATATGCTATGAAAGTCATACGCAGCCTTGCTTCATCAACAGCAAAATGTTTTAGGAATAAAAGGAGCGGATTTGATGAGTGATATACGCACATGTTCTTATATGACACAGTATCGCCCCCCTTCCCTTCCCTCCCACCCCTTCCCTCTTTCCTCCATGTGCTCTTGTAGTTTTCAGAATTCTTTTCCAAAGAGACAGATGGCTTTCGCGTGCTCGCAGGCGGCACCGGCTCCGTCTCGGCCAGACCGCCGAAGCACGCCCATATCGCGTACTGCTCACGCCAGGGGGAGCCACTATACGCTCCGTCACGCCAGGGGGAGCCACTGCAAACAGCATCCGTCCATTCGGTGCTGCGTTCTGCGTTGTATACGTACAGGGTGTGTCTCGGTAGTCGCGACGGGCTTTCCGTGACACGCGACGTGCTGCTGCAGTGAATCTGGGACACAAAGAAACGGGGGCGGTCGAAAGAACGAAAACGAAACAACAAAACCAAAAATGAGGGACGATATTCGAGGAGACGCCCATAGTGCAAATTCCTCGGCGCGCTCCACAGAATGCGCAAGATATGTTCGCAGTTGGCAACGACTGAAACGCGATGATTCTGTATAGCACGTGGTTACCGCACGCTGTAACGTGGTTCCTCATTACGGCATGCATAGCGGTGATGTGCGCGGTGCACGCTTCGTTCAAAGGCATTAAATAGGTTGTGTGCCTCTCACCGCCATGGCTCTCATAATGTTGAATGATTTCTAAGTGAATTGTTTCCAGCCACGCTACAGAGCATGCGGAGCGCTAATGTGTTTGTCAAGTTGTATTTTTCTCTCTGTATTTCATCTCATTTCTGTCTTCTCGAATGACAATTATTAAATGTCAAAAAGCGATCTACAAGCATTTCCAATCGACCAATCGCGCCGTTAGGCATGCTTCCGAATAAACGCGTTTCACGCGTTGTGATGTTGCGTTTGTAAATAAATAAACCAATACATAAATAAATGAATAAATAAAAAAAATCGAGAGACAGGAAGCGACGATTGTACCATCATGACGTGTTATGGAAATGCTGCACTTCAAAATTTATTTCGCCTGCAGTTTGGTAAGTGAAGCTTTCATCCGTCAGGGCAGGTTGACTATTAACTATAAAATAACGATACCAACGTCTAGAGCTATAAATGTAACATCACCGATTATGTAGAGATAAAACCGAACGCAGGTAAATGATATCATATATAGTTGAGATTGAGAGAGTGAAGTGGGAGTCCAAGTGCGTGTGATAGAAACAGCTGGTCAATTACTGCGGCATATATTAGGTGCCAAGAAAAGGGATTTATGTTCAATGGCGGCAATAGATAATGTGGAGTGATTAGATAGGAAAATTGTTGGGCATACCGTGGGCTCAATTGACGCAGCACTTAGGTATCTCTGTGGGAGAGAAGCCTTTGTCAAGCATTGATAATTAGGCTGCTTCTGCTGCTATAGACGATAATAACGAATCTCCGGTGGTCAAAATATTCCGGAGCCTTCCATCAACAGAGTTCCCTGCAAATATTACTGGAGGGAAAACAATACAAAAACAGAGACTATAACGTATACAGTGCAACACAAAATATGACACAATAACGTTATACAATACTAGTGTAAAAAAAGCGTTTCCAGCCGTTGCTGAAAAGAGTCGGCCGATTGAAAGTCTATGAAGACATTCTAATCAAATCTATTTCACTCAGTAATTGTTCTCGGTAAGAACGAGAAGTTGAATACATTAACTGTTCAGTTAACTTCTTCTAAATTGTTCGCTTGTGCTTGTGCTTTGCATGCTACCCTACTGCTACCACTCCTGTTATAGCCCTATAACATGGGCTGGAGTATGTGTAAATAAAAAAAAAATTAAGAAAGCGTAAGAATTATTAGTACGCGCTGATATAGTCGTCCAAGGGATGGGGGGGGGGGGGGGGGGCGCTAGTATAAGGTAAAATCTAGTTTGATATTTCTATACCGCGTTTCTCATAAACCACAGTGCCATTTATCCGGCAACTAATCCGGCAACGTTTATCGGCAAACCACAGTCCCGTCCTATCGGGCATGCATTATTAATTCACAGACACAGCTTTACACAAGCGTGCGATCGCAAGAAACTCGTAACGTAAGAGCAAATGCTCAATGCCCGACTTGAGGCAGTGCCTGGAAGGACAGCCGATCAACGGGTATAACAGAAGGGGAAAAACAACCGCCGCGATAAATGCGGAAGTCCATGATAACGAAAGAGTACACGAACCACGACGTGCTTATCACACTCGCCTTTCACAAGGCAACCACGTCCATATACGTATGTGTGTGAAGCGCGCGGGTTTGAAACAATGGATTGCTAGACTTGAAATAAATACCGTCACAAAGGAAAAAAAAATATGGGGTTTTACGTGCCAAAACCACGATCTGATTATGAGGCACGCCGTAGTGGAGGACTCCGGAAATTTGGACCACCTGGGGTTCCTTAACGTGCACCTAAATCTAAGTACACGGGTGTTTTCGCATTTCGCCCCCATCGAAATGCGGCTGCCGTAGCCGGGATTCGATCCCGCGACCTCGTGCGCAGCAGCCTAACACCATAGCCACTGAGCAACCACGGCGGGTGTCACAAAGGAAAAGTGCGTCACGTCTGCTCGTCTATCGTTAGACAGCTTTCATAAAGGCCCCGTAGCCTTCCTCACTGATGTGTATTCCCCTCGAGTAATACGAAAGTCGGCACCTCAATCCCTTCCAAGACGGAGGCTAAAGACATGTGCCCTGCATAAACTAAACGTTTTAAGAAATTGTTTAACGTGCAGATACTGCACAGTCGGTAAGGAGGGACGCCGTAGTGAGGGGCTCCGGATTAATTCGCTGGACATTCAAGCGTGCCAGTAGCAGCGAGCGAAGGTTCGTGTGGTCTATCGCTTCAACGGAAACTGAGTGGCGAAAGCACAGTGCATACAAAGGTAGGAGCCGTGTTGCAGATCGCTTTCAAGATACGGTGCGCGCAACCGCCCGCGCAGTGCGCAGTTGCTCGCAGAGCTGAAGCCGCACCCCCTCTCTCCCGCGCTGCTTTCCCCCTTTCATCCTTTCGCCTGCGAGATTCCATTTCCCCTTGCGCGTGGTCGCAAGATACGCTTTTGGTGCCGCGGCTAAATGTCGCCTCCCCTACCTCTCTCCCATCCCCCCACGGCCTTTCGCATGACGGCAGACGTCGCGTTTGCTCTCCGCCGTGCGTTCGCTCTCCGTGAAAGCGCGCGTCCTCCACGCGCTTCACTACAGCATACGGCGCGCGGCGACTATTTTATCGCCCTTGGACTTTATTTATACGCAACCTCACGGCGACGGCAGAAATCTGCTTGGTATGTCCATATAATTGCTATCACAATAAAAACAAACAGGAACACGTAACAGAAAAGGCGTTCCAGTCAAAGGCGTTCACATCGACCCGTCGATCTGAATAAGTGCAGTAGCGCTTGCACGGCCTTCTGATGCGATGTTAAGTCGCGTCGATGTTGCCAAGTTCTTTCTACCGACAGAGGCAGGTCGTCCAATTGGTTCAGCACGAGGGTAAGCGATTGTCTCTGCACACTGTACTGCGGGCAGTGGCAAAGAACATGCCGAATTGTTTCCGTGTTGCCGCAATCGCCACATGCTGCGGTGTCGGTCATGCCTATATCACCGTTGTTTCTATGGGTGGACATATGGAAAAGTGCCTATTGGATCCCTGTCGGGCCTTTGCGATAAAAGCTTGAGAATGTGTGGCGTAAACGACGCTACTGGCATTCGGTGTTTATCAGTACATTATCAACGTAATTAAGAATTCCGCACTATATTTATTACGTCCATGTCGTATCACAGATACGTCCGGCATTAAGTGTTTGGGGCGCGAGGCAAATTGAGATACTATCTATAGCAGTGCATAAAGTGCAAGTTGCGCTGGAGCACGTCCGCAAATACGATCTTGAATAACGAACCAATCTATGCCCCCGGCATCTGCTGCTTATCTTTCCATTCGTTGTAATCGTCACCCTTAGAAAGCACATGAACTGCCCGTAGCTTGGTGCTTCCGCGTCCTCCACTCCTTATCATCTTGGTGATATCTTATCAAGGCGAGAGCCGCACTTTCACTCGAGCAGGTAGTATTGCGCATTAATTGCTTTATTGGCATGCGCTTCATGCACATGATGCAGATCCGTGTACACCTTACCAAATACCCACAGCGATTACTCAGTGGTTATGGCGTTCTGTGCTACTGAGTCCGCGGTTGCGGGTGCGATTACAGGCAGCAGCGGCCGAACTTTAATAGTGGCTGAATGAATAAAAAAAAAAAAAAAAACGCCCCTATACAGAGCGCTGAATACGCATCAAAGAACCCCAAACATATATTGTCCGAATCCCTTCACTAAGGCGTCTGTTATAGATATATACTGTGGTACTTTTGAAACGCTAAAACGAATCAATCGATGGATTGATTAGTACAACACACCTTTACTGAATAGCACCAAACCATTCATATAGCCCCGTTTGTGGTGGCAATGTCGAAATGTTTTGGACACTTGCTCATACATTGCCTTACTTTGAGTGTATTCATCGCCCTTTGCTGCCGAGCAAGCTTCAACTGCTTCGACTTCCGCGAGCTTCACTTTCTGGCTTCTTGTTCCCAAAGGCCCACAAAGATGTTGCGGAATAATTTACAGCCAAGGGGACACCTGACTCTTGTCTCCTGGAATGCTTCTTCTCTGTATTTGTGCAATACGGCATGGCACCCAGCCACCCACTAATGCCCATGCTCTAACAACAGGGTTATAACGTCTGGGAACATGGTGCCGCCGCAATGGACCACTGTCTGTCCAGTGGTCCAATGCCAGTCCGAATGTCCAATGCCAGTCCAGTCGCTCTAAATAATTTGGGAGCGACTGGACAGGTACTGTAAAAATACAGGAGACTACATTTTAATAATAATTTTAATAGTCGCATAGTCACAAAGGAGTTGAAATTAGCGTAGAAAGTGTTTTTGCTCTGCCACTCCAGATGAAGAAGGAATTGTGACTATTAAACTTGAGATTTAACAGACCTGCTCTGCTAAGTCTGGCTAAATCTGTTGTAATTGAAGTACATCGATTTAAAAGAGATATTCTGGGGTTCTAGATGCCAGATAGAGACAGAGAAAAGTCATAAGGGAAAGGCAGGGAGGTTAACCAGGCTGAGTTCGGTAGGCTACCCTGCAGTGGGGAAGGGATTAAACTACTATATGATTATGAGGCCATATAAAGTATATAGGAGGCTATGATGAGGCACGCCGTAGTGGGAGACTCCGGATTAGTTCTAACCTCCTGGGGTTCTTTAACGTGCACCTAATGGACGGCCCACGGACAATTTTGCATTTCGCCCCCATCGAAATGCGACCGCCGTGGCCGGTATTTGATCCCGCACCCTCGGGCTTAGCAGCCCAACACCAAAGTCACTAGGCCACCACCGCGGGTGAAGTACTTTCATATTTAACAAATTGTTCAGGTGCTGTTGCGGCTCGCCTCTCCGGAACGAACGTCCGCGTCACCGGGCCAAAAACAGCGCCAAATGCTTCAAACTAAATCGCTCGGACAACGCAGGCAATTCGGGCGCTTCAAAACGACGCTTCCAGCGGCGAACCCACAATGCGAAACCTTTTAACTATGCTGCATGTGCGCAGAGTTTGACGCAGGAAGGCGCCAGTACAGCGGCTATATATATATAACACCTGCAAGCCCAGACATGACGACCGAGCACCGACCACGCGTGCTTCGACTATATAGCGAAAATGTTCCCGAGAGTGCATAAAAGTTAGAACGCGATTAAACCTACATTGAAGTCGCCGAAGGACAATGTAGTGCTGGTCGAGTTCGGGGTGAGCAGTTATAATAATAATAATAATAATAATAATAATAATAATAATAATAACAACAACAACAATAATAATAATAATCATCATCATCATAATCGTCATCACCGTCAGTTTTCTCCCTCTCCGCTGGCGTATCTGGTCATGCAAACTTCAGGCTGTTGTGCTAACGCTACACTTCGACATTGGAATCCGCCGGACTTTACCTAGATTATATTCGTTGGACGTCGTCTGCAACCGGGATTCTCCCGTCGTGGAGCAATTTAAGTGTGCCGCCTAGATTGGACATGGCATTCACGAATGGCGCTGTTGGTCATTCCTCCAAGGAATGACCAACAGCGCCGTATGCAACTCTTGCGGATGGGATGAGACCATAGAACACATTCTGTGCCGTTGTCCAACGTACAACTCTCAACGGGATGTTCTGCGTGTGTCTCAGCCACATGGACGATCGACAGGCCGTCCTCGGAAGCTAAGGTCCTGGCACCCTGGCCGAAGACCTCTGGTGTGCACAAGGCCACCAAAGCGCTAATGCGCTTTTTGAAGGCAACCGGACTAGATGAGCGCTTCTGAGTGAACATTCATCATGAGTGAATCTATATGTCAGTGAACTTTTGTGTGCTGTGGCTCGCAAAATGACTCTCCTTCTTGATGCTCATCTTTCCGCCTTTCCCCCTGCCCACGTGTAGGGTAGCCAACCGGGCGAGATCGACCTTGGTCTGCCTCCCTATCTTTTCTCTCTCTCTCTCTCAGGGACTGACGATCCCATTCAACAGGGCCAAAGGTCCATTGAAGTCCACAAAAAACGATAGTTGCATGCTGCTTTCATTGTAACAAACTGTGCGGCATACCAGACACCATTCACAGCAACTCCACCGAGATGTCATCTCCGTTAATTCTCGATTTGTTAAGGCCTCTAATTCTGAAAACGAGCCCTTTCTACACAATAACAACGCCGCAGACTGCGGCGTTGTTCATCGATTGTATATAAACGGGCTCCGATGATTCGTGTGGACGAAAATTGCATAGACGAGAGTTTATTAAGGGGCCGATACATTTCTTACTACTCTCGCATGCTTGTAAAGCACGTGACTACGAAAACACCTCCTTCGCAAACTTTCTCGCAGGAACAAATAAACAAGCGAACGGACCGGGCTGTGTATATATTTCACCATATATCAGCCGCTCGTTTTTGTCAGAGCAAACACATCAAGCGTTATCTCACGGTCGTATTCTGCCATGTACACACACGAAAAGCCCTCGCTAACGGCAGACTGTGTTGACATTTCCTTAAAATTTATTTTTTTCTAGGTATATCTTGTTCATACAAGCGCGAAGAATGAACGGTAAATACGCGTCTCGGCGTATATAGATACTTACGAACGCACACGTATCGACAAGAACACACGTGCAAGCGATCACGAACACACGCACACATGCACGCACGTACTACGTGCGCGTATCAGTGAGAAAACAAGGCATCCTTATTTACGCGAAGACGCAATTTATCCGCCGCCTATATTTGTATAAAATCCTGAGAAGATCTCCAGATTAGGAGGTATACGGCCCGACCGGTGCACGTCGATACGTATCGCGCTGTGGGCGTGTTATACGCGCAACGCGTGCATCTACACGTATGTGCGGTACTCACACACATATCTGTATAGGAGCGAGCCAAGGCTGGCCGAGAAACGAGCGGGATAATAATTCTGTTTGATCGGCAAGGGCCCGGAGGCGGCGGCGCGCTTATAAACCGAGCTATAAAGATATCCCTCGGATATATATCGACAATCCCGTCGACCGGCGCCTGTTCGGTGTGTGTACATCGACGAGGGCGTGCACACATGTGTATGGGCTACACGAACTCCATGCTATACAGGCGCACAAGCGTATGAGCTCAAGGCCTATGTGTACGCGTAAACCTTGTTGACACGAGCTGATGGGATGACATGTTGGATATGGCGATGAGAGCCGGAAAGGGAAATAAACATAAAAATGGCGGCTGGCGCGAGGGTGGCGCCATCTCTGTAGGTTGTCCGAGAAAACTGAAATCACAGCTCAGTGCCTCGGTCTCATATCATCCCAAGAGGGATACATGAGCCTCCATTCGTCGTAATTTCTGGAGATGTAGCAAAGTGCTTATTTGTGAACCCTCTTTGTACATTGAAGCTACTTTTCTAGGCAAAGCCCAATCATGAGATCTTTTACCGCTTTAGACAGTCGTGCTTGTCTACCCTTAACTTGAAGGTAACTTAGAGATATATAGTTTGAAAAATATTAAGAAAGACGTCCGGAAAAACATTTCGAGCAATTCATTATCATCATTATCCCTTAATGCATTTTCGCTACTAATGACGTGTTTTGTGCCACGAACTGGTGACCTTGCCAAAAAAAAAAAAGAAGAAAATGAAAATTCAACCACCCCTGGCTGGAGGTGTTCGCTGTCTCTTCTGACCGGGTGTGCTCACATTCTGCACATTGCGAAATTCCACCGTGTTCCCGTTTTGAGCTCTCAGAGACGGCGTATCCAGCCTATGATCCTATCAGAGCTGACGAGGTGGTGAATTTGACAATATGGCAGAATTTGACATTATCCAGAATAACACCTCAAGGGTGTCCGTCCGGACATTGTCAGATACCGCAATTCTGGCGTTTTGAGCCAACGAGAGAGGCAGCTGCATAAGCCAATTACAGCTGGAAAGATGGCAATTTTGATAACATGGCTGAACTTGGCCGTAGAAAAATAGGGCGAGCTAAGGGTGTTCAGATTTAGTCGCCTAACTTTGTTCCTTCCCGGGCGCAAGTGCATTTAGTTCTCTTTCTAATTGCACTGACTTCATCACCACTATTCGTTCGCTTCGTTTTTCTTGCAATGTTCCCGTTCAAGCCTATGTGAATATCTGATTTCGTTCTTTAATGCAGATTCTAATCAATATTTAAGCACGAACATTTTCCCACGAGACTGGCTAGCCTCTCACGCAAGCCCTATAGGCTAATGCGGGCCACAACCCAACGTGTAATGACTGCAGTGTGGTCGTGAAGACGTGTGTTCTGTGTGGCTGTCCTCGATAAACTGTACGGAGATGATCGATAGCTCGCTTTCATCATAGACGATTGTCAGAACAAACTATTTTTCAAGGGTCGACCTCATAGGCCATCGGCAGCGCAGGGTGGCGAAGACACTATACTAAAATTCTCGAGGACAACAAACCTGAACGAGCGGATTTAACCTCAATTGGTGTTTTTTTTTTTTTTTTTTGTGCTGCACGTTATCCTGTGCGGTGGTAGTGTGCGTTGACCTCGTGACCTGTTGTGATCGTGCGTCTGTCTCTCTCTTCCTTGTCTTTCTACTTCCCCTCCTCCCCCAGTGTAGGAAAACGGGGGCTGAATTCACAACGCTTTTCGTTAGTAAGTGATGTTTGCCATTTGCCGGTGCCTTCGCTAATATATGCCCGCCATCACGATTGGCTGGAACATGCTCCTACGAACAACTCTAGCATAAATACTCTTTTGTGGATACGGCCTCCAGATTTTCTGTTATCGTTAACCTCCCTGTCCTTGTCATTTCCTTCATATCCCTCTCTATCTCTCTCGAGGCAATGAATTATTATTATCAGGCGCAAAAGCCAAGGCAAAGCGTGTAGGCGAAATGAAGTGATTGTATTTAGCTAAGCTAAAGTATTTGGTAACCGTAGGAGAGGTTGTAATATTGCATATATCCTGACCTCCTTAACAAAGTAAAAAAAAATAAATAAATAAAAAAGAACGAGTGGAAGGAAAGACGACGTCGACGCCGGCGGGAGTCGTACCCGTACAGCCCTCGCAAGGAGGTTTTTTAAAACCTCCTTGAGTCTCCACAGGTCACGTGTGGAGCCAAGTGACAGCATATCCCTCTGGTAGGCTGTGTCGACACTTGATTGCGTATAGTTATGCACAACCTAGCCGATGACGATTTCTATTGGCCTCCATTTCGAAACGAGGCGGCGACAAATAGTGACCTAGCCTGCTTGAGCGCATGATCTGTTGTTCTTTAATTATGAATCTACTTAAGTCTTGAATACATGTTAGCTTTAGATTAGAGAGTATGTGGTTTTTGTCCCCTGCTAAATTGGTTTTGACTTGCATATACAGTATACGACGCAACGTTCTTAATAAACATTTAGGTGTCAATGAGCGCTCGTCAAGTCGTCTATTCTGTCCCCGTCTTATTTCACGCTTCTTATACATATCGTGAATGAAATCCAACTAGACCAACTTGTACTCCGACGAGTGCATTCGCATGACATCGCTTCTAATTGGCTGACTCTATTGCCTCCACACCAGTATGGCTTTACTCTGAAACACAGAGCGTGGCAACAACTCTTTAGAGGATTGCAAACGAACGAAGTTGCATCGTCTTCTTCATACATGTCGCGCTCAAAAACGCTGCGTCGTACGAGGGGTGACATCTTAGAAGGCAAAAGCTACATAGCAGTGAAGAGGAGCGAATGATCGAGTCTTGGACATCGCGTAGAACAGCAGGGGTTTCGGGAAAGGGGATTGGCGATGGCGGACGGGACGGGCGGGTCACACATCTCGCACTATCTCGCGAGACCAGCCTAAGCGCTCGAGACGCAGCTGTAGCCACGGGGAAGGGAGGAGCCGACGTCGGCGCGCGCCGGACCCGAGACGCGATAGCGTGCGCCACGAAGGAGAGGGAACGAAGGAGAGAGAAAGCGGCGTTGGCTTGTGTCAGGAGAAGGAGGAAAGGTTCTCGCTCAGGCCCAACATCGACAAACCGAACGTGTTCCCTTGGCAACGAAATATGAGCCGCAACTCAAGAGAGGCAGGAAGGAAGAAAGAGAGAGAGGGAGAGAACGACAAGGAGACGACGACCACGACGATTGAGAGTACAAGCCGAGCGAGCGATCGCCGCATCGCGAAAAGCCGCCCTGGCACGGCACGGCCTGTACACAGCGGAGCGGCCTGTGCAACCAGCGCCTCTGCCGGCAAGCACCGAAGGTCTGCCCCCCCCCCCCCCCCCTCCCTTCCCCACTCCATCTAGACCGGGCTGGCCTGTGTGTGGGTGGGTCGATATCCAAACGGCCAGAAGGACGCGAGGCATCTTCACGCGCTGCCGGACGTAGTGCTCGGCCCTTCGCCATAGTTTCTCGTCCTGTCGTATATAGCGGTACAGCCCTGCGCCCTATTCGTCTCACGACTTTAGCGAGCAGCGCCCGGCTTCGTACGCGCGCCTATCTTGCACTGCAAACATCGTCCATTGTCGACCAACAGCGACGGCTTTACTGTATTCCGTTGAATGTTTTCTTTTTTTTTCTTTTTCTTTTTCTCTCGCCCGTTGCCCACGAGCCCCAGCTTGCCCACGTTGCTCGCGTGCTTGTAACTGTCCTAGCTAACATCTTCCGAAAGGGTTAGTTGTTGGGCAGGTTTTGGTTCTGAAGTTCTAAGTATCTTTCGAAAACCCAAGTTCATTAACGTGGACCCTGGTGTTTAGTACAACTCTCGGTTCGTAAATAAAGAGCAGGTGTGCGCGACGGAGTACAGAAGGTGTTGAAACACTGCCTCCTTGATCTCGCGAACGCTGCAATGACTGTGAAAAGCGAAATGGACATTTTCTGACTGGAATTAAAGCGCCTAGAAGGATGTCTACTCTGACGGGGAACACAGAGTTCGCAAACAGTGCATACACGTAGCGGTAAACGTTTCGCGGACATTGGAGCAAAAGACAAGAATTGCATGTTAGTATGACCCCGCAATGCGAAGAGACGGGACCCGCATAGGCCAGAAGACAGTCAAGACTCGATTTGATAGAAAGCGGTGACGAGGTCGGACTAGGAAGATGTTGAAAGGTACTTTTGAGAAACATCTGAATGGAAAAAAATAAAGAACCATGTAATAGGAATATCGTAAACTAAAGGAAACGAGAACATAGCATTGCAAGACACAAGGTCAACAGTAGAAGAAAGTTTACAAACTGGTATCACACCTTGTGTATGACACCATACTATTTGCGCCAGAGAGTCCTAACTGAGTGCTTTCGGCACGGAAAAAAAAGAAGAAGAGAGGGGGGGGGGGGGGGGGTATGCAGCAATTCGGTCTTGGCATTGAACAACCGTGCCAAAACGATGCAGCCTCTCTCACCCTCAAGCGGGCTTCACTGCGGGACTTCAAAGTCGCGCCGTGAAGCCGACGTGCTCAGCATCGTGGGAGAGAATTGAATTACCGCGACCGTGTGTGTGTTGAAACGAAACTGCTGCTCGCGTCTCGTACGTACGTACGCAAACACACGCACAAGCTTAAGCACACAGAGCTTGGTTCACGGTTACATGACACGGTCGGCACCGAGAACGACACGCACTTCATAACACAGCGCTTGCTGCTTTCAGAGTGTTCCTGGAGACCAACCGCCCATCACTGGGGGTGAACTCACGCCTTCAGTTGTAGTACGAATGCGTTACTTTACGGATGCATACTTTACTTACGAATGCGCTGTAGCGCTTACTTTGCGAATTCGTACTTCATTTACAAATCCACCGTAGTACGAATACGCACTTTCCGAACGCCCACTTATGAATGCGTTCTTTGCGAATGTGTAGTTTAGTTACGCATGCATTGTTGTACAAATGCGTACTTTACTTATGAATGCGTACTTTGCGAATGTGTACTTTAGATTATGAATTCATTGTAGTACAAATGCGTACTTTGATAATGCAGAGTTTGCTTACGAATACGTACTTTGCAAATGCGCACTTTAGTTACGAACGCGTTGTAGTAAAGATGCGTACTTTGCGAACGCAGAATTTACTTACGAATACGTTGTAGTATGGATGGCGCAGCTTGTGAATGCGTGCTTTACTTACGCCAGTGCATTTCTCCTCAAAGTTCGGGAATTAATATCTGGAAACTGGTGTCACCCTGAGAATTCGTTCCAAGTGGATCCGCCTTGCGATCTCTACGGCTAGAATTTGTAAACTGCAATATGGGCCGTAAGGTGATTGGTTAAAAACTTAATTAGTGAATTTTTGTTAATTAGTCGATTATGCATTTCAATTTTTTGTGCATGTTATGTCCGCCTCTTCGAGCAGACCAGTTCATGAACTAGAATTGTGCTATCTGCCACGGGCAACCACTATACATTTTTGAAAGTGTTCGCTGAAACACCCGGTATATAATGAATGAGAAGAAAGGAAACCGAGGAGCCCGATTTTTATTAGTCATATCATAAGAAGCCAAAAACAATGACATCAAGGACCACTGTCCTTGATTTCCTTGTTTGTTGGCTTCTTATGAAATGGCTACACACACACACACACACACACACACACACACACACACACACACACACACACACACACACACACACACACACACACACACACACACACACACACACACACACACACACACACACACACACACACACACACACACACACACACACACACACACACACACACACACACACACAAATGAACCGAGGAAAAATGCAAAAGAAAAGCGCCTCACCAAACTAACGGCTTGTTTTCGTCAACGTTCTTTTTTCTTTTTTTACAGCCCCCGTACACGCAGCAACCAGCCGCTCGTCTCCACAGTTTCACCCTTGGACGCCCACCGTGTTTCTACGTCACACCCGCCAAGAGGGAGGACCCGCTTCAGGACGTGATCTAATTTGCTTCGCGCTGACGTTCGCTCGCTGGCTTGCACGCCCTGCTCCTCCTGCTGGCTGGGAGTCCGTCTTTCTTACTTTCTTCCGATTTCTTTCTCTTTCCTTCTTTATGGCCATGCGATGACACGTTACGAAGAGCACCAGGGCATGCATCCCGCTTCTCGTCGTCGTGCGTGTCTCGAAAATGTGTTTTCCGAAGATGAACAAAAGCCAGGCTGGACTGACACATCATCACGTATATTGTAACAGACACGTCGGGGAGGGTCGACTTTGAGTGAGTTTGTGAGGGAGTGGGCGAATGCGAGTGAGTGAGTGTGCGAGTGAGTGAGTGAGTGAGTGAGTGAGTGAGTGAGTGAGTGAGTGAGTGAAGTGAGCGAGTGAGTGAAGTAAGTGAACTGAGTGAGTTGGCGGAAGCATTAATGATGAGTCACTCAGCATTACTGCAGGCTAAGTTTACGTTTTGCACATGCAGAGTCCGTCACTGCAGACAACTCGTGTGTGATTTGGTCTGAGGTACCGTGTGGGACCGTGAGAGTCATAAGTGACGTATCGCATACGGTAGGCATTACCACATCATAACCGGCAGCTTACGGCTGCCCTTGAAAAAAAAAAAAAGATTGTGCAATCATTGCATTCTATCGGTGCTACATATGGGGCAGAAACTTGAAGGTCAACAAAGAGCTTGAGAAGTTGTGTACCAAGCAACGGGCGATGGGACGGAAAATGTTAGACGTAATTTTAAGAGAGAGGAAAACAGCGGTGTGGATAACAGAGCAAACGGGGGTAGGTGATTTTCTATAGTTGACATTAAAAGGAGAATATGGAGCTGGGCAGGGCGAGTAATGCGTAGGGTAGATAACCGGTGGACCATTAGAGTTACAGAATGGGTGCCAAGGAAAGGGAAGCGCAGTCAAGAACGGCAGAGAGTTAGTTCGTGTGATGAAATTAGAAAATTTGCAGGTATAAGATGGAATCAGCTGGTGCAAGACAGGGATAATCGGAGATAGATGTTAAATAAAAGAAGAAAAAAAACACCAAAAATACAAGCTGCTGCTGATGATGAGAACCTTGTGAGACTACAACGTTACAGAAACACGGAGAATATAATCTTCACCTTTTGGAATCGTCTAGCGCTGGAATCGTCTAGCTTTTGGAATCGTCTAAGTTGGAATCGGCTAGCGCAAGACAGGGGTAATGAGAGGTCGCAGGGAGAGGCCTTCGTCCTACAGTGGACATAAAAATAGGCTGATAATGATGATGATGATGATATACGACTGGCGTCCACACATACTATCAGCCGCTCGCGCTCCTTTTGTTTGAGCTCAAGTCACTAGAACTCAAGGAAGAAACATTTTCAAGTGTGGTCACGATCGAGTCGAGTGCAAACCTGTGTAGCGCAAGGACTTTATGCGCATGCGTATAAAGGACGGACGTCTCCGAGTTGAAATATTCGAACACGGGTATTGCGGCACGCCTTCAACAAGCGTGCTCCTGTGTGTCCCTGTCATGCCGCCTCTTGTGTCCCTGTAAATTTCGCGCTGCCTGTAATCGCATCACTTAGCCCGGTCGCGTTGCTTACAGCAAGACAGGATGGGCAGCACAAGCAAAGGCACCGAAGTGGACGAGGTCATAGACGGACGTTTCCAAACTGCAGGTAATAAGACGCGTCTATACGGTACAGAACTATTCACACTATCAGTGACTCTCGGACGCCTCTCGCTTCACACGCACGCGCGCAACAGCTGAAGTCACTCGAGCACGAGGTGCGAACGAGTCCTACGCTCTACTCACGAGTGCAATCGGAACACGAGCGCGCAGATCATGCATCTAGCCGTGCTCACAGGAGTGCACGTGCTCTAGTGCAGATATCCAGACACGCGCGTCGCATTACGCACTCGTAACCCGTACGCCTCGAACCCGTCCCAACTGGCCTCTAAAACTCGTTTTTAAGTGTCGCCAGCCCTTTTTTCACCCTGCGGGCAAAATCGCAGTGAAGCGGGTTCGACGGCATTGTTTTTCAACGAGCCGATTCTTTCTCGCGTGGGCGAGCGGCCGGGGCGATTTGTCGCGCGTGCTTAGCGTGCGCCATCTGGCGGGCGCGCGTTTTTTTTTTTTTTTATGTGTGTGTGTGTGAGCGCGTGTCGGTGAAGACCAAAGTGGCTCTTCTTTCTCTTCTAAGCGAGGGTGGAAGGGGAGGATAGTCACGAGTTGCTCGCGTCACTTACTCCACTGCTTACCTCTTTGTATACGACAGGGATTGGTCCCGAAATAAATGGGGATATATAAAAGACGGAAAAAGGGTTAAAAAAAAGAGAGAAGCGCACGGTACAGCCTATACACATACGGAGCAAAATAACGTGAGATCGCTACACGCACCTGCCTTCAAGTTCAGAGTAGCGCTAAATTTCAGAAGAAAAAGAAATGGGAAAGAAAGAAAAAAAGAACAGGGAAGACGGGTTCGCGGCGAAGCTGCGGGGTTTGCAGGGATGGGACGGGAGACAAAGCGTGCATCTTTTGGGATCAAAGGATAAAACTGCGCCGGTGTTCGCGCGAGGGGTGGATCCAAAGTTGAGAACTCAACCGTTTGGGGGAAATAAGGGCAGCACGGAGGAAGCGGGTTCCCTACTCTAGAGTGTGCGTGTGCTTTAGTGTACGTGCATGTAGATTTTGTTTGTATGTGTATGTGCCTGTATGTGCGTGCACGCGTGTGTGGCTGATGTGTGCGTACTGTGCGCAGGGGAAACCAAGCGTGTTCTTCCTTTTTCTTACCGCATTCTTCACCCACGCGTGAAAGGGGAAACTCCTTTCTCGCTTTTTCCCTTTGGTTTCTTCTCCGAGCACCCGCGTCTTCCGACTTCTCTGTACATCTTTTCCCTTTTCATCGTAAGTATATTGCCGGTCTCGATTCGTCGTAACAGCCCTCCGAAGCTTCGCTCGACTCGGTTTGGCTTGGCTCGAGGCTGTCTCCCAAGCTTGCCTGCCTCGGTTGAGGGCCGGCGGCAGCGAAACATTTGCTCCTCGCCTCTCTCATGCAAATCCCGTCGTCTCTGCCCTCTCACACCCTCGCCGCCCTGCTCACACGCATCCTTAGACTCGCACAAACCTGTACGTGAGCGCGTCTGTATATATATACGCGAGGCCCTCCCACGAAATGGAACTCGTGGACTGGGAGGATACGACGAGGTGTGTTTCTTTTTTTCGCGGAAGACTTGAGCGAGTGCTGCGACAGCGGCTGCTGCTGCCTGGAAGGGAGCAGTTCGCGTACTGGTTTCATTCCCAACAACCAGACGCCTCCCCACGCTCCCTCCTCCTCCTCCCCAATTTCCCATTTTGTAGCCGCCTTTCGCCTCCCCAATGTGCGTGCGTGCGCGCTTGATGACAAATGTACATCCCAGCTCACCGTTCGTCGTTTGATTCCGCCTCTCTTCTATCGCTGACTGGTGGACTGCCGGAGGTAAAAGAGAGATAAAATCAACGGCTCGAGAACAAAATGAAGTGCCGAGGCTTAGCGAGAGAGAGAAACAAAGGCGAGGTCGCGCGGGCGCGCCGCCAGGCAGTCGAGACCACGAGCGAGAACCTTGGAGATGACGCGCCTCCGTTTGCACGCCCACTAGAAATAGAAACACCAACCCCCTCGCTCCTTACCAGCGTTCCCCAGTGCCTCCTCCCTATACACTGTACTCCCCACGTTTTCTTCCCGACTCTTGCGGTGCAAGTTGTCGTCCTTAGCGGTGTCTCGACTGCTGAAGGAGCGGGGATTTGGAAAAGCGTTTTGACGTTATACTGTCTCGTCTTGAAGAGGAATCGGGGTAAGCAGTGGCGGAGCAATAGCGCCGTCTTCCTTGTATTATTTCTTTTGTTTCGCCTCGTTCTTTACGTTCAAGGAGCCCGACGCTTTCAGCCCTTTCGGCTGCGGGAATAATGGAGCCATCTCGCGTTTCGCGCTTGCTTTTTTTGTTTGCTGCCTTCGGCGTCACGCGCCGGGGATTCCCCGCGCTCCGTCGAAAAAGAAGGGCTCGATGCCTTTCGGGCCGCATCGGTGGAAAGGCGGCTTCGGCAAACCTTTTCTCTCGCTTTCTGTTTTGCTGTTTTCGAAGCCACGCATCGTTTCTTGCTTCCGAGGCTATAGTTCTTGATCCGCGCTCGCGGGGGAGTGTTTAACGAGATGAAGTGGATTTAACGCTAAACCAGTTCGCTTACGTTTTGCGCATTCTTTTCTCGGCGCCTGATTTAAGGGAACGTGTGCTGGGAAGTCTTCCAGGTTGATTATAAGATAAGAAAGGCTGAGCAAAGTGGAGTCATCGCAAGGTGGATAAATTTCGGTCCAGAATCGTCAGCAATACGGCTAACGGGCCACGATTACTGAAGCACTATTTGGCGAAAAAGTACTTTTTTTCCCCTGTTGTTGATGTTTTCGTTGTTTTGTTGCTGTTGTCGCCACTGTTGTTACTCTTTCGATTGAGTCTCGCGAGAGAGAGAGAGAGAGAGAGAGAGAGAAATGATTAATGAAAGGCAGGGAGGTTAACCAGGACTGAGCCCGGTCGGCTACCCCACACTGGGGAAAGGGAAAAGGGGAAAGAAAGATTAAGAGAAGAATAGATATTTGGGAATAGACGTACAAACTCAATTTAGCTGTGAAATTTGGCACATTAGTGCTGTCCTTGTTAAGAGCGATGAAAAATGGATGAAGCCAATAATAGCAAGCTCCAATTTATCGTTCTCGGCGAAGACACTTTGCAAAAGTACACTGACGCTGTCTATATCTAGAATGTCTATATGCCCAACCGACATACATTCTAGAACAATTTGGCTCCTCATATCAAAACGTGCACGATGCAGTTCCCAAGTCGACTGACTACTTCGGTGACAGTCTGTAGTCTTAGACGTGCTGCTCCGGATGTGCATGCAATTCGAGTTCTTTCTCTCTCTTTCCTTGGAGGGACATTATTATTATTATTATTATTATTATTATTATTATTATTATTATTATTATTATTATTATTATTATTATTATTATTATTATTATTATTATTATTATTATTGCTGTTGCCGTCGTTGTTGTTATTGATTGATTGACTGATTGTTTATTCTGAAAAGGTGTACGTTTTATTCTTGTTTACTAATGTGCAATTAATGTACGTTTATTAATGTATTAATCCGTATTGTTGCGTGTAACGGTTACCAAGCTTGGTTTCATGGCGCATCTTTGAATAGTGCTTTGTTTGACATCTTTTTTATAGTGTCTGCCTATTCCTGCTCCGAATAAGTCACAGTTGCTTTGACCGAATCAACCGATTTGATCTGCCCGACCGAATACAAGCGACACTGGCGCTTGTATACGGCTGTGTATACACTATGCCTGTTTTCACGTGCGCCATGCAGCACCAAAACCAGCAGGCTGTTCCTGGGCATATTAACAAAACTGATCGATTGACTGATTATAAGTTGCAGCAGCAGCAGCAGTCGCAGGGAAGGCTGTCGTCGAGATGGCGCCGTGCTTTTCTCTTATACGTCCCCGCCATTTCCCGTAGCGGCGAGACGAGAAGGCTCCATGGAAGAAGTGAAACGGGAACGCCACCACGGCCCGGTGAGCTGCAGCAGATGGGTCTGCGCCGCCGTGTTTGCACAGGTTTCTCGCACAGAGCAGAGGAGGGGACGCGCGGAGCAATGGAAGCCTCGTCTCGCCTCACCACGCCATCGTCGCCTACGTCGACCCGTGATTACAGCGACTACAGAAAGCGGTAGAGCGCCCCACCAATGAAGCTGACGCAGGCACTTGCTGCAGAGCGCGGACGTCGTGGATGGAGGAGGACGACGCCGTAGAGTTTTCTACAAAAAAATTACTACACCCGGTTTCATACTTAGCATCAATGCTGCAACGCGCTGTATACGCAAGGAGTTCGGTTGTCAAAATCCATCACTCCACGCGTTTCGTGGTCAAACGAGTCTCTTCCACTTGCACGGAGAGGTAGGACACATACAAAGAGCCCCATAAGGCTCATATTCATCCTTGAGACGTGTTACTCAGGTAATTGTCAAGCTTTACAAGAAACGTCCAAAACGGTGGTAAGGGTAAACAAGTTACCAATACAGAATACTCCTCTGGACGAAATTCAATTTGTTCATATATCTACATAAGTTGGAAGATCTTTTGACTGAAATGTGTTGCTGAGGAATTTATATTATTATTAATTATTGTTAAATTATTGGATTGCCGCTCCAGCATGTGCATCTTCCACAGGCTATGCATTCCTATAAGCAAAAACATATCAAACGGTACATGGTCGCAACTAGTTGGCACCAGTGTCTTCCTCTTCAGGTGTAAACCAAATGAAAAGGCAGAAAAGCGGTTGCTCGGGTCCAACTATGCTATCCATATTCAAATACATGTAAAACGGACAAATCCTTCTATGAAAGAACACGCTGCACCAATTCAAAGAAAATTTGCTACAAATGAGAGAGAAAGTTAAATTATAGTGACTCTACGAAGCTGAATTTTTATTTAGAAGTTACAACTCTTTCACAGAAATTCCCCGAAATTGGTAGGTAAAAAAAAAAAAAAACAGAAGAACGAAATTTATAAATCTGTAACTGTGCACCAGAAACATATATTACAGCTCTGTAAACAGTATCTGTTCGTGCCTCTAAAGCGAACAATTGTGATATATGAATTGACTGCTTGCGTAGAATCTTTACGTTTACGAGGGTTCTACAAGAGCCCTTACTCACAAACTAGTGCTATATGTGACAGCACTGTATGATGCATCAATTTTCTGCGCTTTAGATGTATTATTAGATGCAATTTACAAAATTGTGGTAGCGTTACTTAATGATGAGTTACAACGTCGTAAGCACAATACTTGAGTTTCTTTCATTTTTTTTCCTAGTTGTAAAAATAAGTGACGACCTAAATTCCAAATTTGCTGCCTACAGTCACTAGATTTTAACTTTTTATTTTAAATGCAAATCATTTCATCACACTCGGTGCAGTGTTTGCCGACAAAGACAATTTATCCATTGCAATTTATTTAGATGTAGGAGATTCCGAGCTAAAGCTTCCTCTTAGAATGTTTTCCAAACGAGAACAACAACAGCGAGACGACGAAGACAATAACAACCAACCCTAAAGATGCTTGCCTGTCCAATGCGATTAATTCAAGAACAACAACAACAACAACAACAACAACAACAACAACAACAACAACAACAACAACAACAACAACAACAACAACAACAACAACAACAACAACAACAACAACAACAACAACAACAACAACAACAACAACAACAACAACAACAACAACAACAACAACAACAACAAATAGGCGTTGTGACCACGTAGGCAATAGCTTCGACACGTCCACAACCTGCCCTTTAATTCTTTTCCTTCCCGAATTTAATTGCTTTCAAATAGTTTCATCACAGTTCGGTGATAACCCCCCTAGACACTTCGTTCCTCCCTTTAACCGTTTTAATTAATTGTTATTTTCTTTCGGCATGCTTCATTATATGACGCGTGAAGCAGTTTCTGCAATCTCTCAGCTTTGAAGGCCTGCCGAGCTTCTCCCCCTACATCCCGCCGCCCTCGCGCACGTCTGTACTCGTGTTGTGCCGATAGCAATCTCTCCGATTGGCCGAACAGTGGGTCCCCTATATGGAGTATACGAAGGTTGGTTGGTGAATCGACTGATCTCCCCGTGTTTAATTAAATGCCCCGAAGCCTCACCCGCGAACTCATCCCGGACCCTTCCTTTCCTCTCCTTCCCTCCCCATTTTCCTTCTTTCTCAACGGTACCCAACTATCGCCGATGCCAAGAGCGTTTACTTGTACGAAGCCTCGGCACTTTACAGACGTACTCGTATAGAAACTAGGAGATTCAGTGCCCGGGTTGATTAGGTCAGTCCTCTATCGGTCCGTATAGCGTTAGGTTCGTTTAGCTCCCAGCTGATATTTAGACTTTCTTCGATTAAACGCACGTTTCGGCCTTCACTATCAGGTGGAACCTCGGGCCGCGGTTGGTAAGCGCATTTTAGGTTTCGCTCGACCAGCGCTTTTACTCGAAGCGCCAGACAAACGCATTGCGCTGTACTAATTTTCATCGTGCTGCCTTCAAACGCTGGTCGTCGTCTGAAACCAGAATCATGCTTGGGAGACATTGGCGTCTTTGTACTGCTAGCTACAACTTTTTCCCCCGTTTCATGGAGCTACGATAAAGAACAAAAGAGTGATTGGTAATTATGAAATCGACACAGTGAATGAGGGCACCTTTAATTACACATTATGTATACGTATACAGTTTCGTCGTGCAGTATCCTTGAAATGCTACGATGTGCACAAATTCGAGTCGTATACTTTCCCGTCCTCATCGTCAACCATCATAGCACTCTTAGTTAATGTACGTATAGAGGCTAATTTGTCAAGCTTGAAAAGGATCTGCTCGACAAAACAGCTGCATAAAGGACATCAGGGGCAGCCTGAATTAATAGACCGTTTCGTATAAACAACAAAATGTCGTATACTTATAAACCCGCAAAGGAACAGAATCATATATCTCACCAAATGCAGTTTTTAGGCAGTTTCCTACCTGCAAGCACCCACTGTGAAAGACACTTTAGAAGTGTGGATGTGTTTATCACAGTGTTGAAATACTCGCCTATTTGGAAAACAGGTAGCAATATTTCGTTTATTGATCAACAATTTAAAGTGCTTGACCATACCGGAGCTTCTAAATGCACAGTGTCGCTTGAAGTTTCAGAAAAGTTTGACAAAAACTTCTGTAGTATTTTTCTAGCCAAAATTTGCATAAAGAGTGCATTCGTGCGGTTCGCAGAATTTCAAGCGAAAGCTTTCCTTTTCACTTCGACTAGTGCTGGGAACATCGGAGAACGTTACCTTAAATCGAGCAAACAAACAGCAGTGACCTATAGTGTTTGCAGGACACGAAGGACCACAGAATCTTTTCGTCAATATTCACTTAGTACAAAGATCCGGCTATAATAATGTTATAGCTTGCTACCGGGCCGGTACGGCATTTGGCCAGACGGCCAGGAGCATAAGAACGCTCACACAAGAACGGGAGCACTGCGTGCGTTTATTCAGTGATAGCCCTTTTTAAAGACGCTATCACGCAGCTATGGCACGTGTGATGACGTCAGTCTGACGCCACGGCGAAAGCGGTTTTCTTTCCTCGATAACACTGTCACTTTGCAGCAAAAAAATGTTATGTTTATAGCGAAAGGAGAGAAAGTTGTTTAGGTCGTATATCAGCACACACACACACACGCACACGCACACACGCACACACGCACACACACACACACACACACACACACACACACACACACACACACACACACACACACACACAAGCGCGCGCGCGGAGGTTGCCGGTATGCGGCTCCCAAGCGGTGGAAAGTTATTGTTTTTTTTTTTTTTTGAACTTAAGAGTTGCTTTCTTTATAAGTTTTACAATGCAAATAAACAGGCAATCGTCCAGGTGCTTTGCTCGGCTTAATTGTCTGTTGACTTGGTATGGTTGTAGTAGAAATATCACTGATTTATGGAAGCCACACTTAGACTCCACATATGCAAAACATATGCATTTAAGACTCCACAATGCCCTTAAAAGCAGCGTACTCTCAGTCCAACTCCAGGCTGTCCAGAGGGTCTGCGAAAGGGTGGAGGACCACGATCTTCCTGCCCCTACGTGGACGCGGCCAGCGTCTACTACGGACTTCCCACAGGGGGTCCCCACGTAGTTCCTCAGGACCAAATGCAGTTCATGTCTGTCTGTCTGTCGCGATATCTAAGGTGACCATATTTGATGTACATTTAGAAGACATAATAAAGTAACACAGTGTTGTACTTTTATTTCCGCAGTTTCGGGTCACTTGCTTTCAATTCTATATAATGTTTACCAACATCATGCGCACGAGCGTTCTGTAGTGGCATAATGACATGATGGGATAATGAAATAACGACATATCATCTATACGTCATTAAATTGTCGCTGCTAGTCCGTGGAGTCAGCCTGCAATATCACACACGGTAATACTAACACGTGAACATCATATTGATAACTCAAATAAACTGCACAAAAGAAAAAAACAAAAAGGGAGGGGGGAGTCATATAACCACTAAACAGACGGCCGAGCATCCTGCGTGCGCAACATACACCGACAGAAAGGAAGCGCGAAAAAAAATTTAATAAATACGGGACCGGCGCAAAGACTGGATAATTCGCGCAAATCCCGGCCCGCAGTCGACGTGCACGAGGGCCCCGGTGACAAACGAGTCCATTCAGCTGTCACCATCGTCGCGGCTAATGCAATAAACGCCGCGCACGCCTGAGCCGTTTAGCGCGCCGATCGACTTGATTCGGTCTCGGCGTCGCCCCGCACCTGCCCGGCTCCCAACTGCGGCTTTGTAGATGCAGTCGCCCGCGTGCTTCATTGTGCGCAGCGTACGAACGCCGTCGACCCGCGGAGCCCTGGACCCACGTGATCGGTTTAATTCTGTCGTCGATCTGTGGGGCAACCTGTCACAAAAACGACGCGCTCGCGTCATATGTTGCACGGGTGGGAGAATGGGCAGTCGTCGCCATTGCGTGCATACAGAGGTGGTTCGGCGAGAGCCTGGCAGTCAGCGACGTCTGCTTGCGCCGCTGCCTATTGTACGCTCTGAAGACGGTAAACTTTATAAAGGAATAGCTTCCGAGATCGGCGGCGCGCGGTAATTTCCCATTTGTAATTAGAAGAGAAAGTAATTTTTTATAACTAATGCAAATGACAACAGAATATAACTCTATACATTTATTCTACATCCGCACATTTTTCCACACTATATCCACCAGCCTCATATAGTAAAAATACTGATCGCCCCAACACTGACCTTCTTCGCGACGTTTCAGGTGCAAGTTATCGAGACAAGGTATCTATCTTGCATCGATCTCTTATATCACAAGATTTTGCTTCTTAATACCACTTATATATCGTAACAGAAAACTCCTTTCTAGATTTCTCTACATCTATTTAACGCAGCCGCGCTTGTCCACAACAATGCCTCCAATCACTTTGAAATACTGAACGTTTTAACTTGGAATACATGCATCGGGCTTTACATTTGATGTGAACCGTGTTTTCCGCGCTGACGAAGGTGATCGTGATTTTCGAAGCTTGTTCTTGCTTTTTTCAGTAAGGCTCGTATAAAGTTACGTAGAAAGAAGCCCGGGAACGATTAAATATTACAGGTATATTTACAAACGCGTATGCATGTAGCACATGTCATGAACGAGCATCCCGCGCAACGTTATATAGTAGCCGTCATCGTTTTGTTTTCAAACATGATATACTTTGTCTTGGTTGATGGGGCTGTCTGTTCCATAGTATTATGAACGATGATGTCATTTACATTCCTGCGGCGAGAAGAAATGGCACTGAAGTGCTGCCCGGAATGTGCGCACATCTGATCAGCCGGTCAACTTTCACACGCGCGAAATAGTGCTTGGCCTAAGGTAAGGGAAGCAAAGAATATAATCATATCGACATGGTCGGTTGAGGCCGTGGCAAGAACGACAATGGCTTCGGCATGCGTATCGGAAAATTTGGCCGGCGTGTGCGATCTCCCTCGGAACCTCCAGGCAGCTCTAAAATATATCGCAGCCTTATACCAGAATAACTGCATTGATGAAAAAGAAACAACTAAATAAACGCATGTACTGCGATTCTGTGTGGTCGTGACCTGCGCCTACATACAAAGCAGTGGCCTGACTCGAAATCGCTGCCCCGCTTTCCTCCTCCTCCTCCACATGGAGTATCCTGTGACACCAAGAGCTTCACTCGGGCATCCGAAAACGTGTTTTACGGCGCCGACTTCCTGCGTGTCGGAGCCCCGCCCACCAGCGGTTTACACACCGCTATATTGCACCACGCACGAGTACAACAGTACTCCCCAGAACACGCCCAGCAGTCTCGTATACACGCCGCAAAGAGCACAGACCGCACATTTCAGGCTTCAGGGTAGAAAGGAAGATTGGGTGCCGGGGAGTCGCTTTACGGGGGTTCGCATAAACTTCGATGCACGCACGGGACAACCGCCCCCTCCTACAACATTGCTCCCCCCCCCCCCTCCCTCACACCATCACCACCTTCATGCCACTTTTGCAAACCCCCCAAACTCCGAACCCCCCCAAGCAGATGCTGGAAGACCGGTAACGCGCTGCGGGTCGACCGCCATATCTCCCCGGCAATCAACCCCATGCCGAGCGACACCCGAGACGCCGCGGGGCCACGCCCACACGCAGCGCGACGTCAAGGCGGCAGCCACCGCGGCCATGAAAACATTTAACGGGGTCTCGATCCCCTCGTCGGTCGCGGTCGCGACCGCGTGAACAATAATATAACGGTCAACAGGTCAGACGGTTCGCATTTCGGTGCCCATGGCGAGACAAATTGGCCCAGCAGCGGGTGGTCTATAGCGCCTGCGATTGAGGGGAGGGGGTGGGGGGATACACTAGGTGTAATAGTAGAAAGGGCTTCATACGGGCATGAGCTGCTGTTGCTGCATACCGGATAGGCGGTTCATGAGGCTCGGCTGAGCCTGACCCGCTTGAAACTCGGTAGGAGGCGTGAAAGTGGGAGCGCACACGACACGCATGGGGAGGAGACAAATTGATGTCTTAAATGAGATGCCTTACATCTGCGTGCGCGGGAAAGTGACCCCGCTAAAAAAGGGAGCAGTGGGAAGAGGAGGGAGTTGCGGTGGCTCGTATGTGCTGTGATTTTAGTGGAATTTCCGCTAGATCGTATCGAACTTGAATAGGCTGTTGTTTTTGCCGGGTGCGGATTTCACTTTAGCAATGCATTCTTAGTGTCTGCACTTATCTGCTGTATTTTTGTCTGAAGCCTCTTGCATGTCATATGAACCTCTAAGATGTGTATGGCGTAAACATTTACTTGCGATAGCAAATTACGCTTAAATGATTTGTCTTGTTATGTAAAGTTTCGTGTAGATCATATGTAAAATGACGCAAGAGAAGAAGACAATGACTAGAACAAAATAAAAAAATTAATAAGTTCCGTAATCTAGGAGTAAACGGTTGTTATTTACTGTGATACATCAAATAAATAAGTAACAATGTCTTATGAAGCATGAAGGCTTCTAATACAAGCAACATGTCAATATGAACCTCTAAGTATATGTGTAATGGCGTAAACATTTAAGGCTCTCCTGCGATAGTTTTCATTGGAATTATTTTCTTGCTGTCGTCCTCAATGTCCTGTCATAGTTACCAGTTCCGAAATGAACTGCGCTCTTTTGAATCTTTTGGAGCTTATTTTGAAGTTGAGATATGTACGAGTCCCAACATTTGCAGGTATAGTCAAGTACTGAACAGATGTGTATAAAATACAGCCATTGCTGATGCATTCAGCGACCATGTACACCAATCAGCAACAAAATCCAAATCACTTCGCCAACTCTCAGAATGATGCAGAATCTTGTATGCTACATCAGCGAGCGTTCGGAAAGTGGACTCTATGCCTGCGTTAATATAATTAATATATAGCAGGTACAACAGTGGCTCCAGCACTGAACCTTGCGGTACTCCGTAATCTAGGAGTGAAAAGACGAATTACATTCTCATGAAGTTTATATCTGCGTAGTTCTCATAAAAAGTCTATGACTTACTACGTCGAACGCTTCTTGAAAATCAAGATTCAGTAAATAACTGATTGTCTATCTATGGCTAATGCTACATCATGGGTTAATTCAATGAGCTGTGTTGCACACGAGAGACCGAGATGTCTACAACCACGTTTTATATTCATCAGATGTTTTTTTACTAAGGGTAGGGTACCTTATTTCAGCTACGGAAGATCATTAATTGACATCTGAATAACAGGCGTTCCTAACTCGGAATATTTTATGTAGTAGATGTCAAATTCTGTAATGGAGCCCAGGTGCACAAGAGTGGACTAATTATCAACGATATGTGGAATGGCGCACAAAAAGCTCCGTCCTTACGATTTTTTTCTAGGTGAGAAGTAATGCAGCAAGTGAAAATTTGAGAACAGTTCATGCCACGCATTTCTGTCCTTCGGCCTCCAGCTCAACCTGAGCCTCGACCTCAACCTCGAGCTCTGCGCGGTGCAATCTCATGCCGTCGCTCTGTCGCTCTTCTATTTTATTTTATTTTTCTAAACCCCACAATAATAAATGTCGCTCTTCTATCCCAACGTACTTCCAACAGACGTAAACTTTCTCTTTTCGGAATAGTGGGTGAACCGCGAAAATTAGATACTCAAGAAAATGCACTCGTCCAAAAGTCTCACGCCCCCTGTTATCTCAGTGCGAACAGATTCATCCAGAGAGAGGGAGAGAGATGTATACATTCTTTAATGGGTGCTGCAGGTGTTTGCTTGGCCACACGCCTAACCCAGCATGATACCATCTATCTATTCCCCCTCCCCTTCCCCTAGCTGAGGGCACAACCAACGAGACGTAGCACTGGCTAACGACCCTGCCTCCTCCCTTTCTTTTTTCCTCCTCCACCTCCGGATGAAAGGGCTTATGCATGAAATGACAGACACGTACAAGCCGTTCTTCTTCTTCTTTCTGGGGTTTTACGTGCCAAAAGCAGTTCTGATTATGAGGCACGCCGTAGTGGAGGGCTCCGGATTCATTTTGACCACCTGGGGTTCTTTAAGGTGCACTACAACGCAAGCACACGGGCGTTTTTGCATTTCGCCTCCATCGAAATGCGGCCGCCGCGGCCGGGATTCGGTCCCGCGACCTCGTGCTCAGCAGCGCAACGCCTTAGCTGACTGAGCCACCCCGGCGGGTACGTACAAGCCGTGCTTGGGTGTGTGTAAAGTTAAAACATCTTTTTTTTTTATTGTAATGGGCCATACAGGGCGATTCGGCCTGTCAAATGGATTACGTGAACAGGCGGACATTATTTTCATGATAAATCGCAATGTCCAAGTGGCTAATTACAATATTAATTAATTAACTTATTAATTATTCAATTTTGGCCACATGTTTGAATGGAAAAAGGAAAATCTGTTCCAAAATGCGCCCTAAAGTGAATGATTACAAAATTAATTAGCGGGTGATTTAACTTATTAAGCGAATGTTTAGAGCAGTTTATACAGCTGTTAACTTTACCGACCTTAATTCGTATAGCTGTCTAATATAATTGTATATTGTTATCAAGGCTGCGCCTTTTGGGCGCAGCTGTGACATTTTTTTTCTTCCTACAGCCACGGATGTACTGGCTTCTTTCTATATTCATACGCGAGCTAACGCGAACGCGTAGCCAGGTGCGTAATCCGCACATTTCGCCTATTTTTTCTTGGCGCGACCGCAAAGACGTTTTGTTCGAGCGTGTGAGGTACGGCATTGCCTCAATGACATGCCCCTTGCTTTAGAAGCCTTCACATGCCGCTTCGCATATCATGCTATGCGCCTTCATAGACTCAGAAAAAGAGCTGATAAAGGAAAGATGCTTCATCTGTACAACAGTTTGACTGTCCAGAAACGAGCTATAAATTTTTTTTTAAATTGAAGAAGCGGAGTTGTATCAACAGCTGCGCGGATAAGAAAAAACAAGAGTAAATAATAAAGTAGTATTATCTAAAATCAGTGTGTGCGAATAGCTGTCTCATCGACAGTCGAGAGAGAGAGAGCAAGTTTCAACAAACATAAACACACCTAAATTATTGCAGAAAATTCAATGAAAGATCAACCGTGATAACGTAATGGGTATAGCGCTTCACTGCTCAGCTCGAGGTGGTGGGTTCGATCTAGGCCGCGGCGGCCGCATTTTGGTGGGCGAGAAATTCGAAAAACGCTCGTGTGCACGCAAAAAGAACTCGAGGTGGTCATAATTGATTCGCCGTCCCCCACTATGGTGTGCCTCGTAATTAGATCATGGTTTTGGAACGCAATAAGACATATTTTAGGCTGCAATAAGATTCAACGAAGGGTCAAAATAAATTATTTCTCAAGAAATAATATTTATAGAAAAACAGCCCGCGGGCGGAGAAATATTAATTAGGTGACGGTTATGCTTACCTCTGTTCTGAACAGAGGTAGGACCACAAAATTTCATCACTGGCGTTGATATTCCTTGTCATTGGTATCTTTAGATTAGGGAGCTCGATTTGAAACCTCATGTGCTTATTGACATTAGTGTGTTTAACTTGTAGATAAAAAGAGAAACTTGGGAATTAACTAATTTGGCATGTCAATCAGTCACTCAATCACTCAATCAATCAAAGCTTAACAGCTTTCTTAGGTCGTAAAATTGTGTCAACACATTGTACGTGGCACACGGACTTTGCGATGTGCCTTTGAAATGTAATTATAGAAGGACACTCGTATCTGAATGTTACCCTGAACTATCGCCATTAAATGCCGTGGTCTATCAAAAGTGAAGAGTGTTGTAGTTTTCATCCCGCTCAAAGGCATTTTTAGAACCGCCCGACCTCGCGCAATCCCGTTAATGCCGTACTATCGTTATTACAAATTACAAATGTTATTACTTTCAGCATGTGCTCCACGAGGTGATTTGAAGTTTACAAGAGGTATGTGGAAGAAATATGCGAGCACCTGTCTTGTTCTCGTGTCTGATCTCTGGACGCAATATGTAAAAGCCGAAAGAAAAAAAATATTTGCGGTGCATCCATCTTTCAGAGTTGATTCGCGACCGTAATACTATTAGCAATCTGTCGTACGGTTAGTGGGTATTTGCTGATGATACGCGTTATGGAATGCTTATTTAAATTGTCCCATAATCAGTGACATAGACCTGAATGACACTTACTCAGTGGCTAAAAAGGCACCGTCGTTTTATGGCAGCGCGGCACACTCAGTGGTAAATATTCTGGTACCAAAAATGGCGTCAAACCAAAAGCGGCACATGCGCAATGACCTAACTCGGCGTCAAAGTGGCAATTACGCAGCCAATCGTATCCAGTGCCCCAAGTCGACGTCAAAGAGATTCATTCTGGCGAAACACATGCCCTGAGTTGCGCACCCAGTGACTCAAGTTGGGCCATGGGTTGGTTTTGAACCCGGTTCCCCCAGCACATCAGTAGGGACACAAGTTAGCGGGAAAAAGGTTAGGCACAAAGTTACATGCAGGCCGTGGCGCAGCCAGGTAAGGAGCATGCGCACAGGCCACGTGTCAAAGAATGCTAGCGCATTAAAAGAAAAACTCAAATTAAATACAAAAGAAGTGGGTTGTGTCAAGCCGAATTCCCTCACCGAGAAACTCCGTAGAGCTCGGCGAAACGAACCATATTCCCTGTCTGATAGCAAGGTTATCAGAGTCACCACAAATGATCAGTCAACCTGTGCCACAATACACTCAAGGGTCAGCTGCCGCTTTCCAGCATCAAGCCGAGATTCTCGAACGCGACACTGGTGATTAAGGCTGCTTCTTGGGGGCTTAAATACATGTCGTATGGCTAATTCGGCACTTGACGACAAATAATGTAGCGAGATGGAGAGGTCAGAGAATTCCTACAGGGGCGGCGCGACAATCGGCCACAGCACCACCCATGACGATATGCCAGCCCGCAAGGGCGCCCATAGTAGAGCCAGGCTCCGACCACTCTTCGAGTTACCAAATGGCCACAGAGGGAGAAAAAACTACCGCGGCGAGTTCCAGCATGAAGCGCGAAAGTGGAGCTACTGTAATTTGGTCGTATACTTTAGTTTGTATATTTTTCTGCATGGATGTTCAACGCGGCTGAATTTTTATCACTGATCTTCACTATAATTTATATAGTACATATCAGTGTATTTGATCTATAAATGTACATTTAATAACCTAAAAACATAGTTCACATGTCAATTTAACAAAGTAAGCAGACCATTGTTTTTATTGAACTTTTGTTATTAAATTCAGTGCTTTATTACTTGAATAAATGTTATGAGACCTTACTGACGTGTGATAAGCAGTAGTATATAGCATCGACTGCAGTCCGTGCCGCTTATCAATTTAAATTGAACAGCGGTAATATTTGCGAACGGGGTGGTCGTTTCTTTTGAGAAGCATCACGCAGGATCGTTTTAAATAGATAGAAACAATATCTCAGCTAGTTTATGCGTCCAACATTCGATAGCCGCCACTAAGCGAACGGCGAACGTGTTTTAAGACGGCGAATTTTATCAGTTGCGGCGCTTCACTGGCATAACGGCTGTATGCACGGCTTCCACCGTTAGTGACCTGCCACGTCTGGCCGTGTAATGGCGTGTTGGTTGAAAAAAAAAATGCCAGCTAGCGCGAAAATTCATCCCTGGTACCGAGCACAGTCTGCTTGAAGACAACCCACTAAAGCGGATCAGCCTTGTAGCCTCTGGGCGTGTGCACCAGTGAGTAAAAAAGCAGTGCTTCGCATTTTCAACTTTGAATTTCTTTGGGTGCGAGGCGGATAAAACAGACTATTGTAGTCATTTCTTAAGAAGTGGAAAATAGCAATGAAGTCATTGATCTTCAAAAACAATTTAACGGGGCTCTTGTTATTTTTGCCACGTTGCTAAAATTACTAACATAGAGTATAGCATAAATAATAAATTAAAAGTTTTGGCTGTTCCTGCACAAATGATACACCGCGATAAATTCACTGCACATTAGTGGCAAATGTAATACCGGTGATACAGCTAGAATAATTGCATTTGAGACATAATAAAATGACTGGCGTGGTAGCCTGGAGCAGAGTTAGAAGACCCGGATTCTAATCTGAAGGTCGTAAGTTAGGATCCTGCTCCAGTCCACTACATTTTCAGGCATGGAGTGGCGCCTGACACCGGCAAAAAATTATATATATATATATATATATATATATATATATATATATATATATATATATATATATATATATATCGTCGAGAGCTAGTGGGGCTATACAAGTCCAGGTGCAACCAAATTGGGAAGCCCCACTAAGCTTGAACAAAGTCACTCCCACACCAAAACAGGAATTGGCCTCCCTGGTGCAGTATTCGGCCACTATACCTCCCTCATGACTCCAACAATTAGCCCATGGCCCTCAGTCCCCAGGGGCTGCGGAGCACCTGACCAAGCGGCGGTCAGACCTGCGACGCCGCAGAGGGTGCTAAGAATCTCTGGGTCCGGACAGGCCACCAATAGAAACTGAACCTGGCAACGTTCAACACGCGCACCTTCTCGAGTGAGGCTAGCTTAGCAGGACTATTTGAAAAATTATCAGTCATTGCCTGGGATATTATTGGCCTTAGTGAGGTTAGAAGAACTGGTGAGGCTTACACAGTGCTGACTAACGGCCACGTCCTTTGCTACAGAGGTTTTCCAGATAAGATAGAATTCGGGGTAGGATTTCTAGTCCATAAGGACATAGCGGGCAACATTGATGAATTCAACAGCATTAATGAGAATGTAGCAGTCGTCGTAATAAAGCTGAATAGAAGGTATAAAATGAAGGTAGTACAAGCCTACGCCCCAACCTCCAGTCACAATGATGTAGAAATAGAACAGTTTCATGAAGATGTTGAATTAGCAATGAGAAAGGTGCAAATTCAGCATACTGTAGTCATGGGCGACTTCAATGCAAAAGTTGGGAAAAAGCAGGCTGGTGAGGAATCAATTAGCAACTATGGCATCGATTCAAGGTACACTAGAGGAGAGATGGTGGTAGAATTCGCGGATAGGGATAGGCTCCAAATAATGAATACCTTCTTCAGGAAGCGCAGCAACTGGAAGTGGACCTGGAAAAGCCCTAATGGAGGAACAAGGAATAAAATAGATTTCATACTCTCTGCCGATCCGAGCATAGTGCAGGATGTAGAAGTGTTAGGTAGGGTAAAGTGCAGGGCCCATAGGTTAGTGAGGTCTAGGATTTCTCTCAATTTGAAGAGAGAAAGAATAGAGTTAGTCATGAAGAAACAGGCCAACCTAGACGCAGTAAGGGTAAAAGCAGACCAATTCAGGCTGGTGCTCGCAAACAAATATGCCGCTTTAGAACAGGAAGATGAAGACAACATAGAGGTAATGAACGAAACCGTAACTAGGCTGATCTCAGAAGCAGCAATTGAAGTGGGAGATAAGGCACCAAGGCAACCAGTAGGTAAGCTCTCCCAAGTAACAAAGGACCTAATAAAGAAACTATAAAGGACGAAATTGCCAAACTCAAGAGATCTGATACAGTTCGCTGAACAGTCGAAACTTAACAAGAAGAAAGTAAGGGATATTGAAAATTATAACGTGGAAAATATTGAGGAAGCAGTAAAATATGAATGCAGCATGAAATCAGTGAGAATAAAACTTGGTATAGAACAAGGAAAAATTTATGCGCTGAAAGATAAGCAGGGCCGTATTATCAGCAATTTCGACGACATAGTAAAAGCAGCGGAAGAATTCTATACTGACCTGTACAGTTCCCAGAGCAGCCAAGCTACTTTCATTCGAAGTAGTGATGAACAGGATACAGAGGCTCCTTCTATAACTAGCGATGAAGTTAGAAGGGCCTTAAAAGATATAACCAGGGGAAAAGCTGCTGGCGAAGATGGATTAACAGTCGATTAAAATTGAAGATGGAGGAGACATCATGCTTGAAAAGCTTGCGGCCCTTTATACGCAATGCCTTACGTCTTCAAGTGTACCAGATAACTGAGTAATGTCAACATTACACTAATCCATAAGGAGGCAGACGTTAAAGAATTGTAGAATTATAGACCCATTAGCTTGCTTTCAGTATTGTAAAAAATATTCACCAAGATAATTTCCAATAGAATCAGGGCAACACTTGACTTAAGCCAACCAAGAGTACAGGCTGGCTTCAGGAAGGGATATTCTACGATGAATCATATCCATGTCATCAATCAGGTAATAGAGAAATCTGCGGAGTACAATCAACTTCGCTATATGGCTTTCATAGATTATGAAAAAAGCATTTGATTCAGTGGAGATACCTGCAGTCATAGAGGCATTGCGTAATCAAGGAGTACAGGAGGGATACGTGAATATCTTGGCAAATATCTACAAGGATTGCACAGCTACATTGGTTCTCCACAAGACAAGTAGAAAGTTACCTATCAAGAAAGGGGTCAGGCAAAGAGACACAATCTCTCCAATGCTATTCACTGCATGCTTAGACGTATTCAAGCTCTTAAACTGGGAAGGCTTAGGAGAGAGGATCAACGGCGAATATCTCAGCCATCTTCGGTTTGCAGATGACATTGTCCTATTCAGCAACAATGGGGACGAATTACAGCAAATAATTGAGGACCTTAACCAAGAAAGTGTAAGAGTGAGGTTGATGATTATTATGCAGAAGACAAACATAATGCTCAATAGCCTGGCAAGGGAACAATAATTCAAGATCGCCAGTCAGCATCTAGAGGCTGTAAAGGAATACGTTTATCTAGGTCAATTACTCACAGGGGACCCTGATCATGGGAAAGAAATTTACAGAAGAATAAAATTGGGTTGGAGTGTATACTGCAGGCATCGCCAAATACTGACTGGGAGCTTACCACTGTCGTTGAAAAGAAGTGTAAAATCATTGCATTCTACCGGTGCTGACATATGGGGCAGTAACGTTAACAAAGAAGCTCGATAACAAGTTAAGGACCACACAAAGAGCGATAGAACGAAAAATGTTAGGCCTAAAGTTAAGAGACAGGAAGAGAGCGGTGTGGATCAGAGAGCACACGGGGATAGGCGATATTCTAGTTGACAATAAGCGGAAGTGGAGCATAGGCGGGCCATGTAATGCGTAGGATGGATAACCGGTGGACCATTAGGGTTACAGAATGGATACCAAGATAAGGGAAGCGCAGTCGAGGGCGACAGAAAACTACGTGGGGTTGTCACGCTCATCGGAGCTTAAATCGCTGAAATCGAGCCAAGCGTCGCGAGCCAATGTGACGTTGTCAGTGTAGTCAAGAAAGTCCATTGCGACGAGCGTCGACGGTCATCATGTTTACAATGCGGCGCACGCTTTTCCTTCCGCTTTCGCACTGCCGTCGGCTCTCTCTTGGCTCTGTTTCTGGCCGCGCGTCTTTGTTTTCCGCAAAAAAGGCGTAGCGCCGTCTGCGCGCGGCGCTTTCTCACCAGCGGCACAACGTCACTATGAGACCATGACGTCACCACTCTTTGCTCGGGAAAGCGGGCGATTTGAACGGCCCTAAAGGTACGCGGACGCTTCAGACGCAATTTTCTCATAAAGTAAGTCTTTTCTTGGCACGAAACAACCGTTTCGAGGTTTCTGTGATCGTATTTTAACATTCAAAGATTTGCCTTTAGTGCTCCTTTAACGGCAAACCACCACGATTCTAACCTTTCCTTTTTCCCGAAGAAAATTAGTTTCAAATGGGGCCCCATGGCAATTGATTCAACCCGCACACGGGCTGCGACCGGCGCATCGCGGCCACCACGGCGTGTGGAGAGGCAGGCAACGCTGCCATCTTCTTTCAAACGCACCCAACGCCCCGGGGGACACCCCGCGGTTTTATTGCGACAGTCATGCGACAGCAGGCCGGCCTCCCGTTATGTCAGGGAACCGGCGTTTAGCCGCCGGGGGATACACAGGCAGAAGGCTGCCATCTTTGGACCCCTTAATCCCGCTGATACAAGCAAAACGGACGTCAACCCCCCACCGTCGCACAACTTCGCCGTCTTTCTCTGCGCACGTTGCGGGAGCGCTGGATAGATTCGGGAAGGGGGGAGTAGGGGGAAGTGGGAAGGGAAGTGGGGGAAGGGCATTGGGGAAAGAGGTAGGCGTGTGTGTGTTCTGCAGCCAGCAGCAGTCCTTCGGAGGGCCACGAGGCAGTATATATATCGACGCGTGGAAAGCGCGTGCTGACGTCTGGAAGCGGCGAGGGCACATATGGCGAGCGCAGCACTGGAGCGACCACCATCCTTGGCACGTTGCAAAGGCGATTTCATATTCGATTCATGGGCGCCACCATCTTGGGCTGTTACATAAACAATTTCGAAATTTTGTGAGAAGTGAATTCATGTAACATGGTCACGAAACGCTGAACGCATTTATACAACTATTTTCGTGCTTGCGAATCGACTGTAGTAACGTACACTTCCTCGTTGAAGACAGAAAACAGGAGCGTTAACAGCCCAAGATGGCGGCTCCTAAAAGATTTCGCAAAATAGTCTATAGAAAGTATACTTCCGAGGACGAAGAAAGGTCGCTCCGCGCGTGTTATGGAGTCCAACTTTTGTAAAAACGAGAGTAGGAAATGCGACGAGCGTTCTGGTAATATTCCCGGTGACCGGTGCAGAAACAACGTATTGCCTCCTAAAATAAGTTCATGGAATACGCGCAAAGGCGCAAATTACATCAGGAATAAAAGTGATTGTAACAGTTACAATAAAGAAAATAAAAGTACATTTTCGTGTTTGGTAACGGGTAAACCGAAAACATTGCTACGTGAACAGTAGGCGCGAACAGATCGAAGCACGTGCATGCAGAAGGAAAATAACGGAGCCGGTAGACTCGGCTATCTAGAAGCGCTCACTTATTTCGCCACAACCTTTTAGACACGTTTTCTATAGGCAGCTTACAAATCAGCTGGCATTTTAAAATCAGTGGTGCCTTTCTTTCAACATTTATGTATATTTGTGCATATCGCCTTGCAGCCGTGTTTCACCAACTTGCCCAGCAATAAATAAGTAAATAAATCAATAAAATTATGTGGTATATATACGGAAACTACAGGTGCCGAGAAAAAGAACATTTTAAGCTACCTTCAGAAGAGACTTTGGCTTGCCCGTATCGCTGTCTGAGCCGTCAGCCGCTGAATTTTGTCCAGGTAGCGTGGCTATAGACCTTATCTATCATAGCTCGCCTAACGAGTTGGATTAATGTAAACCATCATTATTGCGCCCCTGCTCGTATCTTCCCTCAATGCCTCTTAACGAAATCGTAGAAGGAAGGAAGACCTACAGCCTGTCAAACGCTTTCCGTATCTTCAGGCAGCGGCAACGTCGTTGTGAAGAACAGTGCACGGTGAAATATGCCGACATCACGTGGCCCTACAGCCAGTAATTCACGCACGTGTAGAAAGCAGTGTGCCCATAATACCGTCTGCACACGCAAAACATTACTATTGTGACGCGCAGCCACTCCATGAGCTGTTTCGCGCCCACAAGTCCCATCATCACTTCACGCACGTCTCTCGTATATACGTATACAGATGCAGATATGACAAGTAGAAAAGAATGCGAGGGGACCTCAATGCTATATACTCCCCCGCGACCTGTGGGTCGGGGCTACTGGGGAGGCACTGATTCGAACCGTGGGCTCGAACCCAGTCCCGGAACACTGCGGGGTTATAGCGTTATTTCTCCACAAGCCTGCCCTCCCTCGCGCACAACGAAAACGCCCCCATATGCCGACAGAGGGCGCGTCGTCCGAGGCGCTGCCGTATACATGTGTGTATACAGGGATTCGCGCGCATGTAATATTCAGGACTGCCTCGTCCGCCGAGGCATTGACAGGCTAGCGATGACGAGGGGTTAAAACCCTGCCCTTAGGCGGAATGATGAAGCGGTGCCCTGGGACAGGACCGAAGCCCCGACGCGGTGCTCCGTCGAGTGGTGGCGCTCGTGAATCCACTCGCGCGGCTAATAAACTGTCGCCCGAGGCTGCGTTGAGCGGCGTGCTCGCGTCACAGTTGCGAGGTCTCGGGGAGTGCGAGTTGCGAGTAGGGGTTGCGCTCTCTTTGATGCCAGGCTGTGTTGCCCTGAAACAAACGATAACTAAGGTTACGCGAGCTGGGTGACACACGAGTAGCCACGGCGCGCCACGGAGAAGCAGATTTACGAACGCGATTGGCTGCACTTTAGCGGCGGAGAAACCTGACGGCTCTAACGATGCGACCTGAGAATATTTTCATATCTGTCATACTTAACGATGCGGGATATAAGAATTAGGTTGTCTGCCCTCTGCTGCAAAAATTGTCTATCGTGCGTCGTAGTAACACGGCACCATGTGCCTCGTCATCGCTAGCCAAACATCGACTATATATATATATATATATATATATATATATATATATATATATATATATATATAGATAGATAGATAGATAGATAGATAGATAGATAGATAGATAGATAGATAGATAGATAGATAGATAGATAGATAGATAGATAGATAGATAGATGAAAGTTCACTGTCCGTACAGATACTACCTGAACACCGCCCTCACCGAAAATAGCAGTAAAGGCACTTGTGTGCTTCTCGAAACTGCTGGCCTGCGTAAGCGCTTTCAACTGCCTGGTGATTATTAAGATTGTGTAAAGATTTATCAAAACTTTGAACCACAAAGTCCAAGCATCCAAAACGGTGATGAGAACTTCGATCAAAGGTATTAAGATTCAGAATGTATGAAGTATTTTGGTACTGTCAAACCGAGGACGACAAGCACATTGGTACGACAGGACCGAGCCTTGACTATATAGTACGCGACCCTGCTGTTTTCTTTAATTGGGTTTTGTATTATCCGTTGTTCGCATAAACAAGTAAAAGCGTCACTTGCTATATTCATTGCTATAGAGGTACGTGCTACCATTGCTGCCTTTATTTCGTCTTTACTATTTTCCTTCTTCGCGCTGTTTTAGTTATCTTTCTGATGTATGTTTCCAAAACCACGAAAACCGACAGGGCCCGCCCGCCTGACCCCAACCTGGCGGCCGCGAGCCCTATTCAACGCCTCTTCCAATTTTTTTTCCTCGCGTTTCCTCTCGGTCCCTAAACCCCGCATTCCCTCAAATCCAATTGGCATTTAAACTGGCCCTTCCCTTTGTGAGGCAACGGGGCCCGTGTTAGTTTCGCCCTAGCGATTTCGCGAAGCGGTCGACCGTGCGTCAAACTTGAAAGGGAGTTGGGGGCACGACCCATGCACTGTTACACGCACGGCGGGAACATATAGGGAGAGTTGCAGGCGTTTGGCCAGCGTTGCGTAACCCTAGGGACGCTTCCCAATTACTCCCCACCATGACCTCCCCCCCGCACAACGCCGTACTCCCCCGATGCCGCTAACTCCTTTTAAAGGAGACCGCCCGGCGCCGACCAAGCGCCGAACAGCAGCAGTATGCATGCATTGAATAGCGCGGCGAAGAGATGGCGCAGCGCGAAGCGTGGAAAGAGAACAATGGCTGCGGATATAGACTGCGAAGCGACCCGTGTGAGTACGCGCGCGTGTATACCGAATTAACAGTGGACGCCGTTTAAACCCGGCGTTTAAACCCGCCCATCTTTGTTTTCGTATTTCTTTCCCTTTGACCGCGAATTGCGGGGCGAAGTGCGACGAGCCGAAAGAAAAGACCCAAGCACTACCTTCGTAGGAGACAATTCAGCAGTAAAAATCACACACACACACACACACACACACACACACACACACACACACACACACACACACACACACACACACACACACACACACACACACACACACACACACACACGAAAGAAAGAAAGAAAGAAAGAAAGAAAGAAAGAAAGGAGACGCCACATCACGACAGACCACTTCGCTGCCTCCTCGTTCTCCTCCACTGTGTGGCTCTCATCCTGCCAGTTGCTCCGCCAAGGATATAGCTCTTCGACACATCGCTGAAGCGGATGTATAATTCATCTGTATATTGTAGAGGTGTGCAAATAGTATTTTTTAGACCGAATCGAATCGAATGCTTTTCGAATAGTGTTCGAATTATGAGCAGCTGTTCTCACAACAAAGAGAAAAAAGATCTTCGCATGCTAGTATGCATTCACAACGTTAGCGAGCTTCAGTCATTACATTCTTGAAAACCGCGCAGTTAGAGACGGGATAAGTTTGAACTAGCACATATATTTTGCGTTCTCATCCAATAAATCTAGTTGCAAGTCTGCGCCCGTCCTCGACAAACTTCTTACACTTGTCCCGTCTTTAGGTGCGCAGTTTTCCCAAATGCAATCCACACCAACTTGCTCAGCTGTCCACACTTTTCTATCATTACATTACAAATTATGTAGCGTATATTTATAAAAACCGCAAATAAAGCAACAAACAAGCAGTTTCTTCGCACCCTCAGGACTTTTCGGTGACTGCGAATGATTGCTACAACGGCCGCCGGGATCAAGTTTATCGCACTTTGGCTCCTATTTTTAGTCACGCTCAGTTGATGGTTTGAAATATTCGAGAACTATTCGAAAAGTATTCGTATTTATGAATAATGACTATTTGGTTCTAAGACATACAGGTCCTACATTGAGCCAATAATTTCTTTGCAGAAAAGAGTACTACGTATAATAACGTACTCGAAGAAGTATAAATCCAGTGTCCCTTTGTTCAACGGGCGATAGATTTTGCCATTCCCTTTGGTATGCGGAATTCAAATTGCAATGGTAGTGAATAACATCATAAATAATTAACCGCTTTCCCTTAATGTCTTTGTGTTGCCTAACAGGAATATACTAGAAATGCAACCAATATTAATTTTAATTACCCTTTAACTCGTAACACATATGGACAGTGCCTAATTCAATGTTACGGCGTGATATGGAATACAGTACCGCTTGAAATGAAAATGGCTAGCAACTTCCTCTTCTCTATCAAGCGTTTATAGTTGTCGAAGATTGATGGTTATGTTTATTGATTTCTTATATGCGGAGAGGACTCTTGAGTGTTAATCACCATTGCTTTGGGGATTGATCATGTATAACCTAGCTTTATGTATATTCTGTTGCTAAAATAACAAATATGTACAATGGGCCTATACTAGCTTGAGCTATTGGCTCAACAGATTTTGCAAATATTTTTGTATTTATTTTTGAGAAAATAAAGAAAAGAAAGAAAGATTGGACAATAATTGGCGTTAATGAAAAGCTTCGAATGTTCGCACACCCCTTATTGTAATGCTCTCGCATTAAAACCTTTCCGAGAATACATATCGCGCACTTGAATCATGGTTGGCCCAACCACAATTCCTTAGATTGACTTCGAAATCGACCCCAGGTTACACAGCTGGGCACAACGCCGAAGGCCAGTTGCGATCCCTATAATACTCTCGCATTATGACAGAGGAGAAGAAAGAGATTCGAGGATCAATTTTCTCACCACCTAACACCTCTAACTACATAAATCTAACCACCTCAAAGAATTACTAGATAGTTTTATTTTATTTATTTTAAATATATGTCCCACCAGCCGTGGTGGCTTAGAGGCTATGGCGTTGAGCTGCTGAACCCGAGGTCGTGAGTTCAATTCCCGGATGCGGCGACCGCGTTTCGATGGGGGTGAAATGCAAAAACGCACGTGTACCATTCATTGATTGCAGGTTATTAAAAAAAAAACCTCAGGTGGTTGAAATTAATCCGGTCACCCACTACGGCGTGCCTCATAATCAGATCCTGGTTAATTTGCCATTTTATAGGTCCCACTATTGAAGCGGGGGGCTCAAAATAGTCGCACGTACACCACGTCAAACCCAGGCGTGCAGGAGCGCCATGGGAGTCATTCTGCCAAGGGGTCATCAAAGTGTTAGGCAGAGGCACTTACCTGCAGACGGCATCGCCAATTAACGAAATTCCACGTACAGTCCTGTGAAACCTGATATTACGAAACATAAGGCAAATCTCAAGCTTAGTTCGCGTGCGCAGTGGGACTGAACACGGAGGATCGTGAACAACGACTAGTACGTTCCCACTCAAAACAGAGGACTTTGTTACTATTATTTTGTTTTTCTGTCAAAGGTTGTAGAAACAAGTGCAACAGTGCAAAGTACATTACTGTGCCACCTTTCATAAGCACTTAGTTATGAAACAGACACAAGTTTAAGCTATAGGGCTGCTAAGTCATTCCAATTTGTGTTTACATTTGCACGCGCTGCCTCGGTGTTATCACAAAAACGCATGAAGGAACACGAACGAGCCGCCTAAACTAGACACCGCATCAGATGAGCACACGCAGACAGAAAGCAGTCGTATACAGACTGCAGATATATAGGCCCACCGTAAAATGTGCACGTCTAGTACATATTCGCCTGTGTATGTAGTCACATCTTCTTTCAGGGGTTTTACGTGTCAAAACCAGTTCTGATTATGAGGCACGCCGTAGTGGAGGGCTCTGGATTAATTCTGACCACCTGGGGTTCTTCAACGTCCACTATACAACGCAAGCACACGGGCGTTTTTGTATTTCGCCTTCATAGAAATGCGGCCGCCGCGGCCGGGATTCGATCCCGCGATCTCGTGCTCAGCAGCGCAACGCCTTAGCTGACTGAGCCACCGCGGCGGGTGTATAAGTCACAAACATAGTCGGAATGGTGCAAGTAAATGTCCTATTTTACAGCTCTACACTCACAAATCTATTGTAGGAGTTAGCACGTAAGCCAGTCACCTAGCCGTCCGCAGTGACTCAATGACTGTGGCGTTCTGTGGCTGTACACGAAGTCATAGGTTCGAATACCGACAGCATTCAAACGCGGAGCGAATGCGAAAAAACTGCAATTAGATTGTAGGGCGCGCGTTACAGAATCGTAGGGGACCGAAATTAATATGTAGCCCTCCAATGTCTCATGATTCACGGTGTAACTGTGGGAAGCTCAACCATTTAATTAATTAATCGAGACACCCAAGAACATACCCCACACATATGTGCGAGTGGGGCAGTGGCCATTATTTCAACACTGCTTTGGTATGCACAATAATTGGAACACACACGGATGAAGAAAAAAAGTAACGTTTAAAATATTCCGTTGAAGCCATTCCCAGGACAAACCCTGCGGTTGAAAAGGAAGTCAGTTTCACTGCAGGCTTACCGAGATACCCACGGGTAACACACACCCGTCGTGCACGCCAGACGAACTCAACACTGATGCCTGTAACGCATCTTCGCACCTAACATTCCATCTGCTCAAAAGACAGCTTAAAACGGTCTTTAGACAACTGCGTACAACTTGAGTTGACGACGGTCAGCGTGGAGGTATCTGGGTGCCGACTTGCGAAAAACATGTTCACATTCAGAAAATGGCGAGTCATTCGTGAAACGTTCGCACTTCCCCGACGGGCTGTTTCACGCACTTGCTGATGCTCGCAATATACGGAACAATTTAAAGTGTTATTTTATAGATCATATGACGCTCGTAGTGTATCAGTGGCGTTGTGGTGGTCCCCATCCCGGGTAACGATACAGTTCATCATATCTCCATCACAATGCCCTTCAGTCGTACCATATTCACCACACGGCCAACAATTTAGAGTTCCGGAGAAGCTGGCGACATATTGTACTCACTGCCAACACTTCCAATCCGAATAACTTAAATAAATGAAAACCTGTACCAGCTCTCCTTGGTGTCTCTAGTCCACCCCCTTTCACAGGTCGCTATCTTGTTTGCCCAGACACACTACCGCCCCACACGCAACGTAGTTAGAGATCAAGAGACCAAATCACGGAAATGAGGGCACTGCGGCGAAATCTGGCGATGCCACGGAGCAAGACGAAGTGAACACTTTTTGTCACCACAATGTGCACTCCAGGTTGAACAACGTGACAGGTTTAAGAAGCCTCGCACTTCGACCGGGTCGACAAGTTCCGCGGTGCTTCTTGGGGCAGCCAGAGAAACACGCAGCCAGCTGCTCGCAGCGACGAACCACACCCATAGTTATACGCCGAGGACATACAGACCAGCCGGCACATCCACGGAGCGCGTACGGTGAGCCGAAGAAATCCGCGAACGAGCGCACGCGCGAGAGCTCCTCCGTCGGCGCCGCCGCCGCCGCGTGTACGAAAAGGGGGCCGAGCCCCGGGTCTGGCTTCTCCCTTTATACGGTCCGCACCGTGTGTTTGCCCCGGGGCCGTGTTGACTTTTTCACAGCGGAACGGCCCCGCCGCGGCGACGACGACAGAACCGAGGAGACGGCGACGGCGGCAGCGGCGGCTTCGAGCACACGAGGCTACCGCGCTATCTCTTCCTCGAGGTCGTCTTCTCCCCCCCCCCCCCCCCCCCCCCCCACTTACTCGCCGGCGTCTTGTACAAAGCGACGGCGACGAGACGAAGAACGGGGAGAGGGAGCGACAGGCTTCGATGAAGACGCCTCGGAAAAACTAATATTTACCTGCGATTGACGATATTGATCTAATATCGGAGCCCGCTATAGGCTCCGCGCCGTCAGCGCGTTCTCCTTGCTGCTTCTTCGGCATTTTAGGGCTGCCTGTTGTCGGCGGCTCTGTTTGGAGTTCCGTCGAGCGAGCAAGCTTCACAGCTCGCGTTAGCGGGTGCGCGCGCGTGTGTGTCAACCTTTTCCCTATTCCCCCAGGCCCATCCTAGCTCCCTTTTAACCCAGGGCCGTGCCAAGCGCCGAATGATTGTGAGCAGAGCGGGCAGAACTGTCACCGCAGTCTTCGAGGGACTGAAATGGTCCGCTGGCCATTGATACGCAGCCCAACGCAGGATTTTCCGAACTCCCTAATCATCATCTCTTGTTGCTCTCGGTTACACACTCCCTTCTCTCCCGTTTTAATACAGGGCTGCGCCTATCAGCGCGAGTGGCAGTGAGCAATGACGGCGGTGACAAAGAAGTCGTCGAGGTATTGCATGTTTGAAACGTTTGCGCAAAGTTATGGACCAAATGCTTTCCCGAATTCCCCAAAATTCTCGCTTTGTTGCTTCCTTTATTTCACTTCTATCCCTCTTAAACTGCGATCGTACCGAGGAGCCACTGATTGCGGGCAGAGAGGTCTCTGTCACAACGACAGCCAAGGAAATGAATGTATATGCGTCGTGCAACGTCACCAGAAGCATTCCCTAATTCTCCTACATTTTTTTTCTTTACTGTTCCCGTTCTTTAAATACTTACCTCTCCCTGTCAATTTAGAAGAGTGCTAAGGATCAAAAGATTGTGGAGGGAAACGTCTCCCCCGTAGCGGTAGCCGAGGAGGTGGCAGGGAACAGATGGGGAAAATTGATCCACAGTCGCTCCCAATATTATGCTCACATCCCGGATTCCTGTTCCTTCTTCCCCTTCATCCCTTCATTACCCCTCCCCCTTTCTTGCCTTAGATCTTTTCGTTCTTTGCCTGCCGTCTTTGGTTTGACCCTGTTCGGAATTGAACATTTCTGTCCTTTGTGATAGGTAGAAACACGATCGCCTTTGCTTACTATATGCCCTCCCTGTTATCAAACGCAGCGGAGTACGTAAGAAGGACGTTCGCTGCTTGCTTTCGGGAAGCGTGGGACCGAAAGTCACCCACGTGGCATCTTCAGCAGATTTCAAGTCAGCCGATGTCACCGATTCGTCTGGCACTCAACTGTCACTTCTGACGTCTCCCGGCGGCCCGACTTGGGACCGCCTGTCTTCCTTATACAGGGTGTTCAAAATAAAGCTTTATGGTTTTCTTAAAATTAGGCACTGGGAGGCACGCGAAGACCACCTGTGCAAATAAGCTATGTGGCCAGGGGGCACAAAGTGAGATGATAAATATCGCTGTCAGCAGCCCAATTGCCTAAAATTGAATAATTAACTTTTTGTTGACTGCAGTAAGTGGGTATGTTTGTATTGAAAAGTTGGAGGCAGTCGTGTTTCTACACAGTATCAGTTGGAAGAATTCCTCTAGCGTGTCGGTGCTCCGAGATATCAGACTCCAAATTTTAATTGTCGTTCGCATGATTACGCATGCAAGAGAGTTAGGATCGGTGCAAAGCTCCTCCCTGATCTGATGCGGCTGTAGCGTGCGGCGTTTAGTCTGACAACGGGGCGGAGGCATTGGCAAAGATCATAACTGTCCCCCTTACCCTTTCGGCTGGCGAAATAAAAGTCGAAGAACCCGGAACCGCTGTGGTAACACGCAACCGCGCAGCCTGTAACGATGGCGGCAGCTGCCATGCCGAGATAATGGCGCGAGCGGAGAATCCGGAGGGCAGTGCGCGTGCGTAATGGTGACTAGACGAGCGGGCATGGTCCTTGCCTGGGCTACGCAAATAAAGTGACTGCTGACTTCCAAGTATTGTAAGTTTTATTGAAATCAAGAGCAACAACTGCACCATCAACAGCAGAAACAGTTTTAGCTATATGCTAACGAATATTTCATACTGCCGCTTTAAGTTTGGTGTGGTCATGCACAAATCCCATGAAAACACTTCACCCATCAAGATGTCAATGCCCTAAACAATGTTCAAAATGCCTCCCTTCTACAGCAACGCAAAGCATAAACCGCTCTCGCGTCGACTCGATAACTCTTCGCAGTACTTCTGGACGGATGCTCGCACAGGCAGATATTATCCTATGCTTCATATCATTGACATCATTCGGCTCTGTTGCATAAAATCGATCTTTAACGTAGCCTCAAAGAAAAAAGTCAAGCGGAGAAATGTCAGGGGATCTCGGCGGCCTGTACTCCTGCACGGCCGATCTACTGTAGTGGAAAACACGTGTGCAACCAGCTCTTTGACGTGGTGGAGAAATGTGGTGGTGCTCCGTCGTGCTGGAACCACATTAATGTTTCGTTCATGGCCGTCTATTACGCGATTGTATTTCTGAACAACTTTGTTCCAATGCTTTGGAACACTGGAACAAAGTTATATATACCGTATAGCTTAAAAACGCTTTATTCAGAAGCGTTTAAGGTGTAAGCAAAGGCATGGATTGCATGCATCGTGTAGTCTCAAGAATGTGGTTCCGTCAACTCTTTAAAAAGGCTCAACGTCATTGTACGGTAGACTTCAACGCCAGAATTACCATGCACGACACAGCTAGACAAGGTGATAAGCGCTATATACGGCCCTGAAAAACCAGCGTATTTCAACTAACAAGGTACGCCTTCTACTCAGTGCGGAAACAGAGATTCATTTCTGCGAACTTGTATTCGCATCCTACACACAACGATCTCTCACGTTCCCGCCAACGTACACGCACCAGTTATGTTTAAAAGCCGACAGCACTTGAAATTAACATTCTGCAAGCCATCGACATCGAAACGCCAGTCACCGTGAAGAATCGCGAAAAGGCATCCGACAGCATAAACTCAGAAACAAAAAAAACAAACCAAACAAAAAGGCGCGCATGCGCTATTGGCGCAGGGAGAACGCCCATCGATTCGCGATCCATAAAAGAGGGCGCATATACGCATACACCGCCCAACCAAGGAAAAAAAGAAAAAGACGTGCCAAGCCAAAGACGAATCCCGGTCGCTCCCATCGATGTCGCCAACGCGCCTGGATTGGAAGCAAGCACGACAGGCTCCAGAAAAGAGCGCGAAACAAAATAAAGAAAAAAAGAAGTAAAACTGAGTATGGAGGAAGGGACATCAGGGGAAAAGACAGCGCTAAGGAATATTAGAAAAAAGCCATCACTGTAGACGACGTCACGTGAAGGACGTGACGCAATTCGGCTGCGACAAGCTGATTGGCGCGCTCGAGCAACAGGGGGCGCCACCGAGAGTGGCCGGCTCGATGGTCGCCACCAATATATCGTCTGCTACTCTTTTTTTCTTCTTTTCTTTTTTCTTTCTTTTTTCCGTGCTGGACAGACGTGGAACCTTTATTGGCTTCTTCTTTAGCTGCACCGGGACGCAGACGATCATTTCTCTTTGCTTCCTCGTGCTTTTCTCTTACCCCCAGAAGCGCTGTCGCCCAGACCGTTACTTTATCCATAAGCCTTCTTCTCTCACATTACCCTCTACCCTGGGCCTTCTCATTTGTTCATTTTCTTCCCCTCGCAGGCACTCGTGTGCTCGTATTGGCATCTTTTATTCTGTTCGCACGCACCTTGCTGCTCCGCATTTATCGACGCGAGTGTCGCGCGAAGCCTGCTCTTCGATTCTCATTTCTTGTCCTTTTCTCTCTCATCAACGCGTGTATTGCCATTGCTCGGACTTCGCCGATTTAATTGAGTGCAGAGCCGCGCGTGGCACAAAAGCCACGGTATCCGTCCAATCAGGGGAAAAGGATATAGCCGCCATTTCATAGGAGATTCATAACTCAGGACGGGCGAGAGTAGCTCCTGCTACAGCATCAAGCAAAACAGAAATATGCACATATAGAAGCTTAAAGAAGAGGCTTGTAACTATACATAACTACTATACTGCATTGTGTAGTATAATATATATATATATATATATATATATATATATATATATATATCAGTGAAGTAAAGAATAACAGGAGCCGGCACAGAAGGATTTCAAAAAATAGAAGCACGTAGGAAAAACATAACAGGACTTTACTGACGTTTCGGCCGGGGTCCGCCTTCATCAAGACTTGATAAAGGCCGGACCCCGGCCGAAACGTCAGTAAAGTCTTGTTATGTTTTTCCTACGTGCTTTTATTTTTTTAACTATATATATACGCAGATTACTGTTTTAAGTATTTTTAATGTAATATCAAGTGAAGCCCCACCCTTATGTAATAGGCGTTTAATAGTATTCAAAATAACATAATCACCCGCCGGGGTGGCTCAGTCAGCTAAGGCGTTGCGCTGCGCACAAGGTCGCGGGATCGAATCCCGGCCCCGGCGACCGCATTTCTATGGAGGCGAAATGCAAAAACGCCTGTGTGCTTGCGTTGTAGTGCATGTTAAAGAACCCCAGGCGGTCGAAATTAATACGGAGCCCTCCACTACGGCGTGCCTCATAATCTGAACTGCTTTTGGCATGTAAAACCCCATGAAGAAGAAAATAACGTAATCTATAATATATATAGTACAGTATATAGTATAAATACGTAGAGCAGTCGTTTTAGAAAGCCAACACACACATGCGCGCGCGTGTGTGTGTGCGTGAGTGCGCGTGTGCGTGTGCGTGTGTGTGCGGTGTGTGCGTGAGCGTGTGTGTGAGAGAGAGTCTCTCGAGAGTATGAGTGTCTCGTTCCTTTGTTTCAAGTCGCCATGAATTATTTGAAAACCTCTAGAGATGCAATGCATTAGTAGTTCTAACGTTCAATGCATCGAAGGCAGCAGATAATTATACGGAGTGATGGTATCAGGAAATTCACCGCTACAGAAACAGTTCACTCTACACGAGACAATCACCACTACATTCTAACCTGTGGTCGCTCTGTTAACTTCACCTTATAATTTAGCGCTAATTGCGCACGTCGATAGCCACTTGTCACTCTTTTGTCCATATCGGTTCCCGTGGCAAGAAACGCAGAGATTTTTTGCCCCCCGTTGAAGAAATCTGAATGAAATTTCCTGCATGTCAGACTGTCGTTCGCTCGGCTGGTGAATGTCCATTACAGTACGCAGGAACAACCCTGAGGCTTTGTACAAGAGTACCTTAATATTGCTTCTGCTTTAATAATAAAAGAATCATTCAGTCAAATTTATTAGCATGCCCAGAAACAACCTGCCGGTCTTGGTACTGGTGCACGTGAAAATTGGTATAATATACATGCACAGCCGGTCAAGGGTCCGCCACATTTGGCTTGGTACAAGAACTATAGGTTCATTATATAACATATATACATATGACATAGAAAAAAAATCATATGACCTATACCATTACTACTAATAATAATAATCATCATCATGGTTAACATGCCCAGGAACAACCCTAAGGTCTGAGTGCTGGGGCACGCATACATCAAAACCCAAAAACAACAAGAAAAAGAAAAACAATGCAGGGGAATATAATACACAAAAAGTAATAAAACGAACAATTGTGAAAAGAGAGTACCTACAACAAAGCGCAAGGTCTGTTGCGCTTTGTTGTAGGTACTAGAGTGACAAGCGGCTATCGACGTGCGCAATTAGCGCTAAATTATAAGGTGAAGTTAACAGAGCAACCACAGGTTAGAATGTAGTGGTGATTGTCTCGTGTAGAGTGAACTGTTTCTGTAGCGGTGAATTTCCTGACACCATCACTGCGTATAATTATCTGCTGCCTTCGATGCCTTGAACGCTAGAGCTACTAATCCATTGCATCTTTAGAGGTTTTCAAATAATTCATGGCGACTTGAAACAAAGGAACGAAACACTCATACTCTCTCTCTCGCGCGCACACACTCACACACAGACAGACAAAAGAAAAAGGAGGAGTAAGGCAGTTGAACAATGCGCGAAACTATGACGCAACAAGGCAAAGCTCGGAAAAGAACGATGACAACGAGTTATGAAAGATATCGAGATCACGAAAGTAAGCGTAATAAAGACTCTGTATTCTGTGGACGGTTGAGTTTTGGTGATGACAGGCAAGAACATGGAAAGCTCTGTGTTCTCTGGTGATCTTGCGCGGAATAAGAAACATGATACAGCTGAGCAGTTCGGGACACGTGAGGTTACCGTGAAGGAGTTTGAAGAGAAACAGAAGGTCAGCGCGATTACGTCGGTACCGAAGTAAGAGCAATGACAACATTCCAGCAGAGCTAGTACAATGTTCAATGTCCAGGTTTGCGAAGCGGTGATTATATATGCTCAGAAACTTTTTCTTGGCCCGATCTATAATGTCACTGTTGGATCTGGACGAGCCATTCCAGACGACCGACGCGTATTCGAGTTGAGGAAGACAGATTGTTGTGTACAACTTGCGGATCGGTGTAGGAGAATTGAATTATCTCGATAGTCTGCAAACAGAGCCAAGAGTGCGCATACCCCGCATTGCAACGCGTTTAGTGTGAGCTGAAAAGTAAGGCTGTATCAAAAAGTACACCGAGATCATTGATCTCACGAACCCTACACAACGATACAGAATCCACCGAATAAGAAAACAATATGCTTGCTGTTTTGCGTATGAAAGTCATGACTTTGGTCTTGACAGCCTTCAGTGAGGTTATCTTCGCACCATTTGAAAAAACAGCTCAGATTGCAGGGTGTGACATTCATCAACAGTGCGAATTTGATGGCATCTTGATGTCATCGGCATCTAGAAGCAAAGAGTTCCGAATAGAGAAAAGAACATCATTAATAAAATGTTTTAAATGAGTGGTCCTAATACTGATCCTTGAGGGACGCCGTTATTTTCTATGTAAAAAGACATTTGGCCATTGGCGTTAACATAACACGATCTATGAAGAAGATAACTGCGTAAGAGATTGACAATTGACGAGTCAACACCAAAGTGCGTAAGCTTGATCAGAAGCAGTGAGTGGCTGACCACATGAAAAGCTTTGCTGAGGTCACAGTAAACGGTGTCAACTTGCCCCCTTTGAAGTACCGGCGTGGAAATCTGTGTCGTGAAACTTGCGAACTTTGTGATAGTGGAGCGGCGGGCGAGGAATCCATGCTGATTCGGAATGAGTCAGTTTTTCACAGTAAAACACAGCATGTTGTGGAGAGCAAGCTCAAAAATCTTAGACGTGGCACAGAGAAAAGAAATCGGGTGATCATTCAGGACATCAGATTTACAGCCAGACTGAAATACATGAAAAACACGAGCAGTTTTCCACATGTGAAGGAAAGCGGAAGTATTCAAAGAGTTATCCAATATATATGTCAATACTGGGACACATATACTGCCGTAAGCTTTTAGAATTAATAATAATAATAATAATAATAATAATAATAATAATAATAATAATAATAATAATAATAATAATAATAATAATAATATATAATAATAATATAATAATGAAAGGAGAATTGAAGCAGAAGGACGTAAATGTAACCAGGATGAAGGCGCTACATAAAATAATGAACACCGAGGAGATAGGGCCGCGAAAAAGGGAAGGAGACCAGCACGCGTTATAAGAAGAAGAAGAAAGAAGCAAGAGATGAAATTTCTTCCTAAGTCTCGAAAACAAGAAGACAAAACTCACGCTGTACACGCGCAAGTGCATAGCGCCGCCGAAGTTTCTACTCCAACTGGCGCTATAAAAAAAAAGAGATGCGAGCCTTCGGGGCTTTTCTCAGCGCCACCAGGCGGCGAAGAGCAGAAGCGAGAGCTCGAAGTGGCCAAGAAGGACAAAAACGAGACCGGGCAAGAGAGAAAGAGCGGGGCGTGTACAGTACGGCTCGCGAGGTCTTAATGAAATGCGCTAATTATGCAGCGTTAGCAGCAGCTCCCCACCCTGCCCTGCCGTCCCGAGAGATTTCTTCTGCGTCCGTTTTTTTTTTTTTTTTTTTTGCTTTATCTCTTTTTGTAACGCAACATGGCATGAGAGTTAGAAGCCACGTGACCGCACAAAGGAAAAAAAAAGCTACAAAAGCGAGCGGCTTCTTCTCTGCTGGAGGAAGAGGACGGAGAAAAATGAAAGTTCCCGGACGTACACACGAACCAATGAGAGTTCGTCGCTTCCCGCCTTTTTCGCGGCAAGAGCAGTAGAAAGAAAATAATAATAATATTAATAGCGAGAGAGGAGCGTAGACAGCAGTGCAGCGAAGTTTGGAAGAGAGACACGTACGGCTTTGCCGGTCGTGGGCGAAGGAAAAAGAAAGAATAATAATTTGGCGTCTGGTTTAGAGTGGCCTGCGATGCGTGATCAGACTTGATTCTTCCCGTCACTTCCTTTTTTTTTTTACTTTTTTTGTTGTTGTAGTGTTCGAAACACGGTACAGGCGAGTGAAATGAATGCTAACGCAAAAGAGAGCGTGAATAAAGGCAGCTCTCCTACGGTTATAATGTTGAAGGAAAGAAAGAAGGAAAGAAATACACTGAATGGCCCAGGGGAGGGCGTAAGGGAAAGCTCAACAGCGCCTCCTGCTGGAGCTGCCAAATTACCTTAGACATTAATGAGATCATGAAGAGGGTGTGGCAGCATGCTTTGGTGCTTTGACCTGTAATCTGAGGAGTACTGTCGGAACGATCAAAATCTTTGGCGCATACAGGGAGCGACTGTCCTCTCCAAAAGGTAAGAAGGGGGAAAAGAGAGAGAGAGAGAGAGATAGAGAAAAGGAGAGGGAGTGTATATGAGTACCACGCGCGCACGATTCTTTCGTTCCATCGACAAGTATAGCTCTTCGAGAGGATTGGCGCATGCGTCACGTCGCGTAGAGCGTGTGCGTGAAAATCCGCATGCGCGAGCACCAGTTTCCATTAGTTCCCTAACGCAGGAAGGAAACGTGCTAATATTGCTGAACTTGTTACCACAGTCCATCGCGTCGTTACTTCTCCCTGCGTACTCCTCCTCTTCAACATCCCTCGATAAGCATCACACGTTGTTTTCATCCCCGTGACGTCACTACGCGACGCCTCAAAGTGTGCATCCGCACGAACTGCTGTTTACGTTTCGCTGGAGCTTGTCAATGGTGTAAGTCTAAAGATAGGCATAAAAAATGAATTTTCGCTCTCTATAAACGCAGTTGGAAGTTGGCGCACGTCCTGCCATGTGTGTTCCATGTCCGCCACTATAAGACCAATGTTTTGATCGAACAAGCATAATTAATTAATTAAATTCTTCCTTATTAAATACCCTAACAAACTTTCGTACTTTAGATATACTTTCATCCTGCACCACTAATCAATCTTTTCATTGCTAACCTTTCATAACCAAAATTATATCATTGAGGACGTTTAGAGTGTTTTCTCACTTTCTTCCCGGTGTTACAGAGGGAGTGCGTATAACAGAGTTCGGAGGGCGCTTAATTTTTAGGGGTTATTATCTTTTATTATACGCATTGTAAGAAAAGTTGCTCCTTGTGGGTACGTCTGATGAGTAACCTAGGCCGGGATAATGTAACGATTCAATTCCAATTATTTATCCCTTCGCGCTTCGTCAGTGGTTCGAGCTGCGCTCAGCGCCTGCGTTATATATCACCGTGGTCAGCTGCCAGTGAGCGGTGTATGATAAGGAAGTCACAGAATCGAACAAAAGGAATCTCTACGTTATACCGACCCTATATATAGTTATCAGTGCACGAGCGACAAAGTACAGCGAATGGACAGTTGCGTATTTCACTGTACAGTCTCTTGTGCGTTGCTACTATATATAGCTTCCTAAAGACTCATCCAACTCTCCGTTCTTCTGCAGTATTATCCTTTCAGCAACATAAGACTACAGGATGATTTCCCTTCAAGAACGCTGCGTGCATGTGAGACTGGCTGACAAGAACGCCTCATGCTAGCAGCGGTATTACAACAGAATAAAAGCGCCGAGGAGTCTGACGACCGTGATGGCTACGTGAAAAATGTATACGCATTAAAAAGGAAATGTTTATCATTACCTACAGTGTGACGTATGTTCGTGAAGTGTCAAATCGCGTTTGCAAAATGTTTTAATTGAATCCTTGCGTTTAGAGTAGGGGTGAAATTCCCTTTTCGCAGCACCTACGCGTGCGACGTGGTTTGCCCAGCACAAACATCACGCAGTGCCGTTTATATGGTGTTCTTTCTTTCTGTAGTCTATATTGACCCTCACAAAGATTCTCGGCGTACGTATCGTCCACGGAAAACGAATTCATTCGACGTAATGCATATATCCGCGGCAGCCAGCCTACTGCGATGCGTTGAGCAAGACAAAAAGGCGCCGTGTTTCTGTCGTATATGGGTCCATTAAATGAAGCTCAATCCACAGATTGATTCCCAAACAAAAACGATGCAGACGAAAAACAAAAACGCTGCAGACGAAAAGCTAAAACGGGCAGACGAAAAAAGGGACGAAACAGAAGCAGACAAGAGAGGGAGAGAAACACGCCAATCCCATGGGCACTCTGCAAGCGTCACGTGATACGCAACACGCCAGGCTGCTACCGCTGCTTCAGTGGCGCCACCACCAGCGATGGCGGCTGCCACGTCGCCCACCATCGCTCTATCGATTCCTTGCGCAAACAGGGAGTTCCCGTGCTTTCGGCCGAAATCCTCATCTCCTTCGTCCCCCCCCCCCCCCCCCCTTTTTTTTTTTTTCTATTTTCATTTTGAAGTCTGTTCGGTATAACGGTTTCCTCTGTCCCGTCTAGCAGCCCATGTGCCCATTGATTTCCTTCTGTTCATATTCCTTTCACTTCATCTGCCAATTCATTTTGCTCGGCAGTGCGCGTCTCACTTATTTGTTGTAACCGTCGTTCTGGAGACTGTCGACCGGCCCATAGAAGCGGCATGCGTTTTCGAGTACCACGCCTGACACCGCGTGCTGCCAAACTTGCAACGCTACTCGAGAACAGAGAAAGAAGGGATAGCAAGATCGACTGATAGTTGGCTCAAACCTCGGCAGGTAGCAGTCGCCGAATCGGCGAGATGACAAAACGAAACAGTAACTTTTTTTTCTTTTTTAAAGGGAACCTTTCTTTGTCTACTCATACTCTGAAATTGTCACTATCATTAACAATACGCCATCACATTTACAAGAACGTGTACATGAAAGCAAAAAGAAACGGACACTTGTGTCAGTGAATTTGCGTAAGGTGAATACTGCAACAAAGAACAATGAAACATATTGGCGCTTCCTAGCTTCCCCCCTTGTGTGACATGGCGTGACCCATGGACCATACACTAAATTTCGGGAAGGCAGCATTGGTTTCGCAACATCGAACTTGAACACACCAGGTTACCAACTTACCCCTCGTATTCAGAAATGCATCTTAACTTGAAGCCTACGTTTGACTTGATTTAAATGACGGCTGTCGTGA